>NW_027675225.1:0-22773 GCF_904066995.2 Poecilia reticulata | reverse complement strand
GTACGTTATTTTATGTTTATGTAAGATATCAACTGCCCACTAAACTTCAAAATAAAACCTGTCGAGAAAAGTTGAGATCCTTCTACTTCCCCATGCTGGAGGTTTTAGTTTAATAGAGACAATAAATAAAGTTATCTCTGAAATTAATTACACAGGTGACATCAAGACCCAACAGTAGTCAAACTATAATGCAATGAACCTGGTTGTGTGTGTTGTTATTGTGTCCTGCAAACTTTGCTTTAATTCTTATTTTTTCTATCTGATCATAAAAAATCATAGAGAGTTTCATGAAACAGGAAGGGCAGGTTTCCTGAAGAAAGAGGAAGTGAACTTCCAGCCTGCAAAAGTATAAGAATAGTTCAGACTAATCCTTGTGTCAAAGGATTATAGGTTTAAAGAATAAAATCTAAACATTTGAGTAATTTGATAAGACCCAAAGTAAAATACTTATATTAATATTGGGTCGTTCATAAGAATACTTACACTTAAACTTACTCTGGTGGAAATACTTGCAAGTAAAACAAGTAACTGTAGTTTTGGTATTAAATAATTAGAATAACAGAGTATTCTTGTTTTCTTTTAGAACATCATCTGTAAAAACTCACATTAAGATTATAATGAGAGTAACTAGTTGAGTAGCTGAGTAACTAACCGAGAGTGGGTTAGGTATTATGGTTATAATATTATATATGAATGTTGAATCAAAGAGAGAAACTAAAAGGTTTAAATCTGATTTTTGACATTTGAACTTGAGATGGTGTAAAATGTGTAACTAAAGCTCATTGATGTTGTGTTGGATGTAAATGGAAGGTGAAAGGTTAGGAAAAGCAGAATAGATAACAAGAGCCTGAGAGGAAGGAGTCATATTGTAATTTGATTTCTCTTGATTGAAAACATGATTTATTGTAGGAGTAGTGTTAATCAGAAGTAAAGACAGTTAAATATAGAAAGTCTTAATCATATATCCCAATTTATGTGACATGTAATTGATTTCGTCTGACAAGTATTTCATGTGTTCTGATTTTGGTTGACATGTTATGGGTCTGAGTAATCAGGCAGTGTCTATTTAAGTGGAATGGTTTTTAGTAATCAAATGTACATTTTTGATATTGGAAATATAAATCAGATAACAGTATTGGGTTAAAATAAAAGAGGCTTTTTGTGAGACATGCTGACTGTTGAGAAGCAGAGTAAAAACATTAAAAAGAAGAAGAGTAAACAGATGTTCGAGGAGGAGCTGATGTAGACAGGAGAAGTGAAAGTGGGTTAGGTGTTTTCCAAAAGCTAAGAGGTCACATAAGAACCACCCATGTGGACGGTTGAGTTGTCACGTATACCATCCACATACACACACATCTAAACAAAAGATATACAAATTGAAAGAAGGGAAGCAAAGTGTTCTCTGTTCCTGATGTCGGAGTAGAGCTAACATGATGCTGAAAGATCAACAGCAGAGGACACTGTTATTCAGTGTCACATGCTGTTTTTATTTAATTATGTAAAGCACTTTGAAATGCCTTGCTGATGAAATGTGCCATACAATAACATTTGATTGATTGATGAGTACAACGCCCTGGAATCCAAGAGCGGCTAAAGGCTCCGCACACCTGTAAGGGACAAGATCCGTGTACCCACGTGCTCGTTATTACAAGGGAGTGAGCTGCCATTAACAGAAGTTATTATTGGAATTAAGTAACAGTGTGAGCTACTGGGTTAATTGTTCTAATAATTGGAAAGGGTGATAACTTTTGGATTGTAGGCAGTTAGAGACTAGACGAGTCCTCCCGCCACCAGCTTAAATAGAATGTTCTCTAGATTATCCATGGAGTAAAAGCCCTAGTAACTAGAGACTTTCCCGACCCATTAACTGGAGAGCTAGCCAATAGTCAGTTTGTGAGATTTAAGAGGGCTTAGTTTGGGCTGGCAATAACAAACAAACCTTTTAAGCTATTCAATATTACATCTTATCTTAATCCTATATGTACGGAAAGTCTCAAATATCTTCTCCATATGTCTGGCCCAAGAATACCCATTTGTGAAATCCGAAAGGAAATGTGCTTGTTAATCTATGATCTGGTATTTTAACGAACGTATTCCACAATCTAACCACATCTGCAAAATGGTTAGATATTGCAGATATCTAACTTCACGTGATAAACCCATATCTCCATATAATGCCATTTTATGGAGTATTTCTATGCACATATAAAAAATATCGCAGGGCTCTACACTGAACTTTTTCACTGGGAGGTTGTTGACAGTAACTCCGACACCGTAATCCAATACTGGGCAAACACAAGACCTCTACAACTCAGTATACACCTTATATCATTGATCAATCAATCAATTTAATTTATTTCAGCACATTTCAGCAACAAGACATTTCAAAGTGCTTTACATAATAAATCATTATATTAATTCAAGTGCCATTGTTAAATTCTTAACCGATTACATTTCAAAAGCAACTCTAACCAGCTGGGATTTTAGTCTAGATTTAAAGGAAGGTAGTGTTTCAGCAGTTTCAGCAGTTTTTGGAAGCTTGATCCAAATTTGTAGTGCATAGAAGCTGAAAGCTGCTTCTCATCGTCTAATTCTAGTTCTGGGATGCAGAGCAGTCTCTCAGAAGACCCTGACTGTGTTAATATTTGACTGTATTATAACTGAAGCTAGCTCTCTTCCAGCTGAGTCCGATTGGACTTTTACTCCTTCTTCCAATGTCAAATATTCATCCACAGTAAATCCCAAATATTTATGTTTTTACAATAGACAAATCTGTAGGCCCAAAACAAAATGTAAATGTTATCAATGCACTACTCCGTTTTCTGAAAGGAATAACTTAAGTTTATTCATTTCAATAAACTATTGCTCCTCTAGTATCTAGTTGATAGGTGATAGAGGATCCGCAGATAGATACTTGGGGAGTGTTTTAATAATAGATTTTGCCATTTAGATGGGCAAAAATCCTGTTCACAATACGTGGAAAAAACTTGAACAGCCTGGTTCATTTCACATTGTATTCAATCTTTTATTCAGACTTCATTTACAGATTACTGTAACCCATAACCTTCCCTATTGATAACCTTCCTTATCCTTATGAAGTAAATTTTCTGAAATGTAAGAGTTTAATTGAAGATTTGAGGAACTCATTGGCATGGAACTTCAATTTGATTCTTAATAGCTACTGTCCTTTCTAAATAAGATTAATACCATTAAGGATAGACAAACCTACCAGAAAATATATCTCCAAAGTCAGTTTGCAGCTTGTCCAAAACCTTGTTAATATCAAGACATATTAGCCATCCTCCTGAACCACTTCTAAGGGAATCTTTTTAGTTTTCTGGAGCCTAGTTGATTATTAAGTTCTAAAATGCCTGAGGGTTATGAGTTTGATTTGTATATAAATAAATCCAGTTCGGACAAAGTGGTGGAGTTCTTTCCAATTAGTTACTCAAAGTACTTACAATTAACAAAAAGGGTCTAATAACTCGACAATTTATCAAAGTAATTTTTGACAATTTCAACATAGTAGATGAAGTTTGAGACCAATATATTAAATTTTACAAATGTCCGATGAAATCTTTGCCTGATTGTAGATTATGTAAGTTTACACTAGAAAGTATGAACACATACTTTGTAGTGTTCATTCCTCATCCACAAACAGAAGTCTTTTAAAGTTACTGCTGTAAAAGCTTCTTTTTCTTTTTGCTTCATATCTTTCTCCTTTGGAAAAGAAAAACAAACATATATTGTTACATAGCCGATATAGAAATGGATAATTTGTCGGAAGGAAAAACAAAAACAACTTTATGGTTTTTTTAAATGTTTTTTAATCACAGTTCTTGTCAGAACAAGATTTAAATGTGTTGGTAAATAACGCCATATATTTTAATTAAGCTTAATTTTTTCTGCTATATTACAGGCAGTTTTAAACTGCCTTAAAATGATCAGTTATGGTAATTTCTGCTGTATCTACCTATCCTGGAGTGTGTATGTCACTATCCAAGAAGGGACTTGTGTCATTCTATACAGACCAAGTGGGGACCTTTTATTTTATAATAGGTTTGACATAGGCTGTTTAAATTTGTCTATAAAAATGTGCTGTGTAAATAACTTTTTAAGCCGATTCAGCTTACATGTTTTTGTCTTAAAAAAATGGGAAAAAATCTGTTAATTTCTTCTTTTTCCACCCATCCTGGAGTGTGTATGTCGCTCCATCCTATCCAAGAGGGACTTCTGTCGTTCTATACAGACCAAGTGGGGACCTTTTATTTCTAATAGGTTGACATGGGCTGTTTAAATTTGTCTATAAAAATGTGCTCTGTAAATACTTTTAAAGCTGATTCAGCTTACATATTTATTTGACTTAAAAATAGTTCAGTTAATTTCTTCTTTATCCCCCATCCAGGAGTGTGTATGTCGTTCCATCCTATCCAAGAGGGGACATCTGTCGTTCTATACAGACCAAGTGGGACCTTTTATTTTCTAATAGGTTTGACATGGGCTGTTTTAAATTTGTCTATAAAAATGTGCTCTGTAAATAACTTTTAAAGCTGATTCAGCTTACATATTTATTTGACTTAAAAATAATTCAGTTAATTTCTTCTTTATCCCCCATCCAGGAGTGTGTATGTCGTTCCATCTGGAATTAAAAAATATACACATAGATATTTATCTATTTATTTCTGTCTGACCATTCCTACTTCATTAAGAAGTTCAGAAGTAAACATGTTTGATAATAGGCCATTTTCTTATTTATCCTGGAGTGTGTATGTCGCTCCATCCTATCCAAGAGGGACTTGTGTCATTCTATACAGACCAAGTGGGGACCTTTTATTTCTAATAGGTTTGACATGGGCAGTTTTAAATTTGTCTATAAAAATGTGCTGTGTAAATAACTTTTAAGCTGATTCAGCTTGCATATGTTTTTGTCTTAAAAAAAAGAAAAAAATCAGTTAATTTCTTCTTTTTTCCACCCATCCTGGAGTGTGTATGTCATTCCATCCTATCCAAGAGGGGACTTCTGTCGTTCTATACAGACCAAGTGGGGACCTTTTCTTTTCTAATAGGTTTGACATGGGCTGTTTTAAATTTGTCTTTAAAATGTGCTCTGTAAATAACTTTTTACTCGTTATGCTGATCACTTTGTGCTGCAGATCCTTTCACTATTGGAATGTCAGTTTATATACCATTGAACCTATTCATGATGAGGAAACACTTCTGACAATGTTTTGATCTGTAGGTTATATCAACTGACATAATTCACCTAAAGCTGTTTTGATTCAGCTTACATATTTTTGTCTTAAAAAATAATTCAGTTAATTTCTTCTTTATCCACTCATCCTGGAGTGTGTATGTCGTTCCATCCTATCCAAGAGGGGACTTCTGTCGTTCTATACAGACCAAGTGGGGACCTTTTATTTCTAATAGGTTTGACATGGGCTGTTTTAAATTTGTCTATAAAAAATGTGCTCTGTAAATAACTTTTTAAAGCTGATTCAGCTTACATATTTATTTGACTTAAAAATAATTCAGTTAATTTCTTCTTTATCCCCCATCCAGGAGTGTGTATGTCGTTCCATCTGGAATTAAAAATATACACATAGATATTTATCTATTTATTTCTGTCTGACCATTCCTACTTCATTAAGAAGTTCAGAAGTAAACATGTTTGATAATAGGCCATTTCTTATTTATCCTGGAGTGTGTATGTCGCTCCATCCTATCCAAGAGGGGACTTGTGTCATTCTATACAGACCAAGTGGGGACCTTTTATTTTATAATAGGTTTGACATGGGCTGTTTTAAATTTGTCTATAAAAAATGTGCTCTGTAAATAACTTTTTAAAGCTGATTCAGCTTGCATATGTTTTTGTCTTAAAAAAAGAAAAAAATCAGTTAATTTCTTCTTTATTTCCACCCATCCTGGAGTGTGTATGTCATTCCATCCTATCCAAGAGGGGACTTCTGTCGTTCTATACAGACCAAGTGGGGACCTTTTCTTTTCTAATAGGTTTGACCTGGGCTGTTTTAAATTTGTCTATAAAAACTGTGCTCTGTAAATAACTTTTTAAAGCTGATTCAGCTTACATATTTTATGACTTAAAAATAATTCAGTTAATTCTTTTTCCCCCATCCTGGAGTGTGTATGTCGCTCCATCCCATTCAAGAGGGAAACTGTGTCGTTCTTCACCAGCCAACAGTGGACCTGTGTCGTTCTGTACAGACAAAGTGGCGACCTTAATTTTTCCTGTAATGCCTTTGACATGTTCTGGAACTAAAAAAATATACACTCATTTATTAATTTATTTCTGTCTGTTTGTCCATCCCTACTATATTAAGAAGTTCAGAAGTAAAGATATTTGATAAAAGGTAATTTTCTTCTTTATCTGGAGTGTGTATGTTGCTCCATGTCTAACAAATGTTGGGATCTGTAGTTTGTCAACTGACATAGTTCACCTTAAGTTGTTTTAATTCAGCTTACATATGTTTTGTCTTAAAATAATTCAGTTAATTTCTTCTTTTCCCCCCATTCTGGAGTGTGTTTGTCACTCCATCCCATCCAAGAGGGGACCTGTGTCGTTCTTCACCAGCCAACAGGGGACCTGTGTCGTTCTGTACAGACCAAGTTGGGACCTTTTTTTCTTGAAATGCCTTTGACATGGGCTGGAATTAAAAAATATACACATATTTATGTCTTTCCATCCCTACTTTATTAAGAAGGGACCTGTGTCGTTCTTCACCAGCCAACAGCAGACCCCTGTCGTTTTATACAGACTAAGTGGGACCTTTACTTTGTATTGGAAATCGAGAGGACCCTTAAGAGACAAACTCATATTAAATATATATATTTGTTGTTGATACTGCAGACCTTATTTATTCATGCCATCATTAAATGGTATTCAAAAATTATTCATTTTCCATGACGGTCATTATTTTACTTTTATGGGTAATATTTGCATTAAAAATAATTAATTATACAACATAACCCAGTTAAATCATAAATGTATTAAATAGTTAAAGTAATTCATTGTAGTAAGTAAATCCTCTTTAAGTCAAAAGTGGGTAGTCAGTTCTAATGCAATATGTAAAGGTCCCCTCTTTGTAAGGTAAACATCGCTCAGAAATCTAGGTGCCCTCTTGGCAATTCTTTAAAAATGATTAAAAGTCAAATATTCAATTATATATATGGTAATAGAGCTTTAAAGTAAATTGTATTATGAGTTTCAAATTTTTCAACAAACTAGAAACAGAAGTCCCCTGTTGGCAGGACTAACTGATAGTCCCCTGTTGGTATGGTATACATGTATGTGTGTGTGTGTGTGTGTGTGTGTGTGTGTGTGCGTGTGTGTGTGTGTGTGCGTGTGCGGGGGTGTGCGTGCGCGTGTGTGTGCGTGTGTGCGTGCGTGTGTGTGTGTGTAAAATAGGTTTTGTCTTCTTTTGCTCTCAGGAAATAAACCTGACGTCAGTCATTTCTCAGAAAGACTATTTCTCTTTCCCATTTCTCCACTTTGGCCGCTCTGTCTATCCTGTTTTTTTTTTCACCCTCCCGTTTCCTTTTCTTTGCCTTTAACGCCCGATTCTTCCTCCATTTGTCTCCCTGTACATCATGGCTATCTCAGCAGACTTTCATTCCACATTTTCTTATTCTCTAATTGTTTTACGCATCCTCCTACTCATTAATTTTCAAAATTACAAAACATTCTTCTCAGTGTTTCTGCCTCTCTACTTCCCATATGCTCTCCATCCAATTCTCTCACAGCGTCTATCTCCTTCCTCAGCTATAAATCTGCAGATCTGCTTCTCTCCGTCATCCTCTGTGTTGTTCCATTCTCTTCTTTACTTATCTTTGAAACAACCCATTCCCCAACAAAGCTATTCATCTTGGGAGCATTCTAGTGCATTGAACCTTTGATAAAGCGAACGCTCTGCAAGTTTTTAATCCCTGTTTTGTCACTGCATCCTCACGTCGGCTCCACATAAAGTCTTCTCCTTTATGTGATTCATTTTGTTCCACACAGTCACCTGAGCCAAACAACTGAATAGTGACCGCTCCAGCTTGAGATTTGCACAAATTATCACCTTTGGTGCCGTTCTGGTTTCCTCTGAAAGGTTATCATTTCGGATTTCAGTGAGAGACGATGCCGAGCATCTAATGAGACAAGTGCTAAATGGCGATGCCGAAACACTATTTTCGCCTGTCAGTGTTGGTTCGGAACTTGCTTAAATCCACTGTTATTTACGCAGTACATAGTTTTGTGATAGATGTTAATCATAACAGCACAGCAGCTGTTTTGACATCTGTTGTCAGAGGTGTAAATGGTCTGAAACATACTATATTTTACAGGGTAGAAGTCATGAGCTCAGTGATTCACCCAGTACAAAGGCTTGCCTTGTTTCAGTTCACAATGTGTATAAATGATGTATTGCTTATTACGAAAGAAAGCATGATGCTGATGATGCAGTAAATATTTGGAACTAGCACATCAAACATAATATTTTATAAAAATGTAAAGCTGAAACACAAGAATGTTATCTACTTTCATCAGGATAATAATATTTTGTTATTAAGAAATAAAATTATACACCTAAAGCAAAGGATTTTTGACAGCTTGTGAGGCATGGTCTGTACTAACTACAGTCATAATACTCATCGATCTTCTTCCAACTTCATCATCCACCAGCGGATGGATCCGTTTTGGAGCCTTGTCCGCCAGCATGTTATTCTAATTATTAATTTTCAGCCTCAATTCATGCTGGATATATTTCACTTTCCTTCCTTGTAATTGAAAAACCGTTTCTGACCTGGCAAACTGGAAAATTGGGTATTTTAGAAACCTTCATGTAATCCTGCAAAGTTCTAAAACCAAAAGTATGAAGTTACTGCATCAGAAAAAAGAACAACACCAAAAAAACATAAGTTCTCCAGGTTTGCTGTTGCACGTTTGTCTTTGCAGACAAGGTCTGAATTACATTGCTTAAATCTGCAAATACTCCCTTTTGAGATTGCTTCTTATAGTGGAGGGAGATTTTATTCCCTTTTCTTCCTGCTGTACCAATGAAAGAAATTTGCTTCAGCTTGGTTTTTGTGTTGAACATCTTGCATTACAAGCTGGAATCTGCCAGCACACGCTATTCACCTTCACTATATGCTAATCCTAAATGTGCTTAATTTGTCTCCATTATCTATTTGGGTTTGCCTAATAAAAACCTTTGAACAGAATGTGTTGAAGTCACAGCTGGTGTCACATCTAATGACTCAGAAAAATAGATTGGTAATGACGAGGAAAAGCAGGAGGATGAGGATATGTCTGAGTTAGAAAACACAATGCGATCTCATCCTGGGAGTCTAATAAAAATCAAGAGAAAAGACATCTTGTCTTGGTAGATTTGATGCTAAAATGATAAAAGGAAATTTTACACAACTCGGATCTCTCTTTTTTGTTGTTTCCATTAGCATGACGCTTGTTTATTATAGATTTTTATGGGTGATAACTGATATTATACACCACTAATAAGCGATAACCTAAAGTGTTCATGGATGCTGTGCCACACTTAGGCAGCAATTATAATTTCTAAGCTAAGACTCCAACTACTCTCTCCAATGTCAAACATTTCCTCCAGTTCATTGCTATGCGTTACTCATAGCAGCACAGTTTGAGAACAACTTACAGTCCAATTATGACAACATGGGGCCAACGCTCCCAAGGCTAAGTGCAATAGTATGAAAGTGTTAACATGCAGAGAATCACAGACTGCACATTGATACTTTCGCTCTCTAGTTCTGCTCTCTAATTTCAGTGATTAAAGTCTCCAGCCAAGCCTGTGGATATGTCTGAGATCGTTTTTGCCCCGTTTACATCAGCTCTGAGAATACAAAATTCACCAAAGCAATATTATGCCTGTCTGGCCTACATGTAAGTATTTTTATTTCATTTCATAGACAAAACATGCTAGGTTCACCTTCTAAAACAAAACTCTGAGGAGATGTTATAGTTTATATATATATATATATATATATATATATATATATATATATATATATATATATATATATAATTTTTAACCACAATTTAGTTAAAAATTGATTATTTAACCAATCAATTTTAATTCCTACTGCACTACCAAGGCTTATATCTTCACAAATGTAAACAAAACAGAATCTCATTCTTAGTACATCTTATTAGGATTTACCAGCTGAGTGTGTTTATGCATTAAAACATTCCTAAGTCTTTTAAACCTAAAGAATAAACACACTCTAAAATTTTTGACCGATTTTTCAGGAACACATTTATAAGGTCAGACACTGATGTTGGATGAGCTGGCCTAGCTTGCTGTCAGAGCTCTTATTCATCCTAAAGGAGATTTAGGATGAAGTACTAGTATTATTGATTTTCGGATTCAGTACTACTATGTTAAAATATTTCCCTTACTGTACAACATTTTGTTCTTCATTCTGTTTTTATATAATAGATTTTCCTATCTTTCTGTGGAACCACTTGCTTTGATTGCCATCATTTCACTAGGTTTAAGGGACACAGTTAAATTTCACTACTTATGATTTCAACCAGATGTGAACAATAAAGTAATTACTTAATTACAATCCGTCTGGCATGAAGAACTTTGAAATACTTTCATGCACCAACAAGAAGAAATTCATAATAGATTAAACTGGTCTGTTGTTGAATGTGTCGGTGTGGTGGGCCATTTTGGTACCAGAAAGATCTGAAGGACAATGTTTATCCATCAGTTTGCAAACTTAATTTCAAGCCAACTTTAGTAATGCACCAGGACCCAAAACAGATCCGCAAGGCTAACCCCAAACGGCTTAAAAAGCCAAAGATAAGATTTTAAGTGGCCCAGTCAAAGTCTGGACTTAAACCTGACTGAGGTTCTGCCATATGACAAGCCTTTCTTGCTCAAAATCCCTCAAATGTGCCTAAATTAAAACAATTATTCAAAGAAGAATGGCCCAAACTTTCTCCAAAGGGAAATAAAAGGCTCATTGCCAGTTATCACAAAAGCTTGATGGCAGCTATTGCTGCCAAGGGAGGCACTTACAGCTTAAAACTATAACTGAAACAACCGGTTATAGTTCTAGGCAGAAATTGTTTTATTACACATGAGGCCAGTTTGGATACCTTCCATCCATTAATACGTTATCAAACAGCTTTTTATATTTAATTAGGTTGCATTTGTTATATATTAAAATTAGCGTGATGATCTCGAATATTTAAATACGGCAAAATAAAGAAAAAGCAAAAGAAATCTGTAAGGAAGCAGATACCTTCTTACCACAGTGTGTGATCAGATGTGAAAAATAATAAAATTCTGGTTGTTTTGTTTTTTTTTAAACATCAATGCTGTGTTTACAATTTTTTAAATGAGACAAGTTTAAAGTGCATCCTCATCTTCTGCCACATTAGTTGGAAAAGTTCACTGATCATATCAGATCCGTTTTTAGAAACCCAGATTGAAGCCTCCGATTGAGTGACTCACTGTTTATTAGGTGTTTTACATTTTAGTTAGCATCATCGTTAGTCCCTGCTGAAGCGATATCAATCCATTGCACACACAGTCGGGCAGACAGGCGCAGTGGTTGTCCCCCGCTAACAACTAGGACCACCATGCAGATGCTTCATTAGCTTTTACACCCTCCAGTCATATCGGCGGAATCATAAAAATAGCTCTGCCATTTAACAGACATGCAGAGAGATTCGCATGGACAATAAGTCACCATTCATATAGGATGTCATTACCGCTGACATCAGGGCCCACTGGTGCCTTGGCAAGACGGGAGAGAGAGAGAGACACGCGCGCACACACACACACACACACACACACAGAGGGAGACGGATGACGGCGAGAGACAGAAAAGTGTGTGTTTCTGGAACACTGAAAGCACAGACATATGCAGAAAATAAGAATGATGAACAAGGCGAAAAACATACAGAGAGAGCATTGTCCTGCTGCTATCCCTTTTTTATTAAGTCACATTTTGGTGCTTCCTCGCTGCTGTTCATCGCCTGGTAACTGTCACTTAGACGTGTCAATGAGGGGGCGATGGGAGTGAAGATGTGTTATTCAAGAGAGGAAGAAGAAATTATAGGGCAGTGACTGAATCCGGGCCAGAATAATGGACGTCAGCATTTAATATTCAAACAGACAGAATATTTTCTCTCCTCTGCCGCCTTCTCTTCAGATTATTAGGGAATTTAAAGCGGAGAAAGCGCAGAAATCAAGAAAAAGAAAAAATTTGAAACAGAAATTGTCGAGCTGAGAGTTTATTGTTTTTGTCCTAATAGAGTACATTGTTTAGACAGAACTGTTGCTAATTCAGCTGCAGTAAAAAGTGTTGTACCCTAATTGTAGAAAGTGTAACCCTGTAATTTGCTGTTGTGCAAAACACATCACCATCCAAAGCAGAAAACCTGTTTTCTTGATCCTCAGCATCAGGACCACGATTTCTCCCTTTCTGTTTCTCTCCATCCTCTTGTAGTTATAGCTATAGGTGATGTTGCTGGTACTTGTGTGTGTATGCGTGTGTGTGTGTGTCTGTTTTGTATGTCTGTTCAGTGTGTGCTCTATGTGTGGGTGAGCATGTGGAGGTTTCTGCCACCGGCCTTTTTTTTTTTTTTTTTGCTCTTTATGAGTTAGCAATCACTTTTTCGAGATGAGGGTCTGTACTGTGCCTAATGTCAGAGATCATATCCACGCCTGCATTCCTGTACACAATCACACATACACACACAAAAGGTACTGCTCATGCGGAGAGAGAAGATGGTTGTGAGAGGAAATGAAATTATTGCATGTAGGCGTGTTGATCTTTTTTCTTTTATAAGTTTTAAAAGTTTCACAATTTCTATGAGTCTCAGTGGATCATCGTGCTTCTGTGCGTGTTTGAGGAGAAAAGAAATGGTAGTCAGACACAGATTTGTTTTCCTGACCTTGATATGCACTTTGGCTTTGTACTTTTCTTAGGCTTTTCCCAGCTCATCTGGTATTTGGGTGGCAATTAGAGAAATATAATATACACATATTTATATTTGTGGTCTTTTCCAAGCAAAACATTCACTGCACAGACTTTCTCCTGCATACAACGTTGCTCTGTTGTTTTAGTTTGGAGTCCAGCCTTTTCTTCTTTTGCTGAACAATTTTGACGTGAAGCTTGTCTGTATAATGCCTGCCTACAGGGGCTAGATTGGCACACCTTAAATTGAGAACGAACAGCTGCACACAACATTTTCTGACATTCAACTTTCCAAGAAAAACACATTTAGCCTCACAGGGAGCATTTCATCTGAAATGCATGGCAGCAGTGCACCTTATGAAGTGAATAGGTTTATTGAAATTTTAGACATTATATGCTCTATTTGTACATCCCCTTCAGACATTTTTACCAATATTTTCAGGAGAATTACAAATGCTGGAAACTCCTCAAGGATATGTTTCAAAGCATTCATAATCAATGTAGAACACTCTTCACCGGGTCTGATCTACTAAAAAAAGAATAAAAAATGCTTGTTTTCACTAAAATGCAAGGTTTCATAAACTTTTAAATACCGTATTTTCCGCACTATAAGGCGCACCAGATTATAAGGCACATAGAATAGACGCTACAATAGAGGCTGGAGTTACGTTATGCATCCACTAGATGGACTAAACGGAATGTCAACAAAACAGTCCGACTCGGGTCGGGCAGGAGAGCCTTCCGCGACTGGGCCGGGGCGTGGCCGGACGATGGTCACCCTTCTCCGTTCGCGCACAGCATGTTTGTGGAGAACGTGGTGCTAAATGACCTGCAGACGACCTGGTTATCAGGTCGGTAGGTAGATAAGTCAGTCAAACTCGATTAACAAACCAGCGTTCTGATAACTATCCCAGCATGCACTGCGCCCTCCTTCTTCTGTAGGCGAAAATGAAGTCGTCGGCTTCTTACCGTAGTTGCTAGACCTGTTGTGGCTCAATATTGGTCCATATATAAGGAACACCGGGTTATAAGGCGCACTGTCGGCTTTCGAGGAAATTGAAGGTTTTTAGGTGCGCCTTATAGTGTGAAAAATACGGTTTGTAAAAAAATTAATTTTATAAGTGTCCCTGGGCACCTTTGTTGATAAAGTGCACACCATAGCTGTAGTCCTGGGTTTGATTCCCAGTCTCGGACCGTTTGCTACACGTCTCCTGTTTCTTTCTTCTCCCTATTTCCTGACTATCTACAGTTCAGTTTAGTTTTGAAACTTGTAGCGGGACTTCACCATTATTTCAAACACAGGAGAGCATATTTGGTCATCTGGAATTACTGCCATACGAGATAATGTGGAAGAAATAAAGCTATATTCAGTATCAATGTTTATAATTTTATTGAACAAATTAGTGCAAACAAGAGCTAATTCACCTAAGCTTAGGTTTCTGGTCTGTGGAAGAAAAGGAGCCCAGGCTAGCCATGTTAGCATCCTGAAAAATATGTATGTGGTTTGTGTGACTGTAATAAAATGAAAGATTTATAGAGCACCTGGTTGATTGGATCATTCTGGATGACCACTGCTATGACTGATTGTGTTTTGAAATTGTTGTAGCCAAAGTAAACCCTCACAAATAAGTTTTTTTGTTGTTGTTTTTTTAGATCTACTGGCTTTGCTTTGTAAAAAATAAATCTTCAGGAAGCAGTGAAAAGTACTGTTATTAGTATCAAGCACCTTGGGTATTAAATTAGTTTAGACCTCAGTAGATATTGTTATACCACAGTTATTGCACATTTTTGCTACATTTATGAAGTGGCGATTTGATCCAGTGAAAGCTCCTCCACAGACAACTGGATCTGTGATGTTTGCCCGATGTCTCTGAACAGAATGCTCATTTAAAACAATGCAGCCTGTGCTGAATGTCCACCAGCTCTCTGGAGGTGGACATGCAGACACGCATTTGCTTAACGGATGGAGATTAAACTGTTTTCATAAATATTACTGAAAAAAAAAAAGAAGCAATAGATGGTTTCAGGTTTCCAAACACAAAGTCCAGCTGGTTTTACTTTAGCTACTCATTTTCCTGTGAAACGTCACAGACATGTCGCTACTTCTGAATGCAATAGCACTGATTTCCTTTAAGTTTTTTTTAGGTTTTGTTAACGAACTAAAGTGCTTCTGAAGTAAAAAAAATAAACCACTTGGCTTCCAGAAAACTTCCATTTTGTACTGCTGTATTTCTATTTTTAGGGTTTTGAAGCATTCGAATTGTGCCAATTGAATTCTTTTATTTGTTTTTTCACAAGGTAAGAGGAACCTTTTCATTTGTTCAGATTGAACAAATGAAAAGGTTTCTATAAGTGTCTATAGAAACTTATAGACAGTTTCTATAAGTGCTGTCATCCTTACAGAAACGAGCTCATTACTGCTGTTGTGCTTTGAAGGTGTTTGTTTTCGTATGAGGAAGAAAAACTACTACAGGAATTACAAATCACCAGTTCTTTGCTGTTTGGTTTTGCTGCTGAGTTTTTTCATTGCGTGTGATTTTATCTGTTTATTTTGTAATTATCTATTTTTCTGATTATTTCTTTTTATTTATTTTTTTTACTAATTCCCATTAAATGTCTATGTTTTGCTAATTTGCATAAACTTTATGCATGGATGCTTTTGTGTGTGTGCGCAGCACATGGCCTTCCTTACGCTTTCACCTTTCTTTGTCATCTCCAAATTACCTTCAGCATGCATCACACGAAATAAGCGAGACGCAGCGTGAAACGGAAAGGGATTGAGCTTCAGAGAAAATGGACAAAAAAGCCATAATAATGCATTCATTCTTGTTTCAGTGTATGGGAAGTATCTTTTTCATTCTGTTGGTGACATGACCATTAGTACGATTAGTGATAGAAATCTTGTTCTTCACCGATTTAAGAAATAGATTGGACTTTTAACGAGACTAAAAATCTCCTTTTTCACTACTTTTTGTTGGCATTTTGACAAACTTAAATCAGGTATATTTAAAATATTTTAGTATAGTAAAATTTGGATTGGTTTATCCTCTCCAGACTCTTGACTTTATAGGTGATCACAGCTTTTTGTACCTTTATGCCTTTATTTTCCATATGACAATTCCAGAAAATAGCAGCATTGATGCTTCATTTGCCATCTAAATTGAACCCAGTTTAAGAACTACAGGTTCTAAAATGGTCAGCATTACAAAAATACTGTGAAACTATACACATCTCATACAGTCGATGCTGATAATTATTGATTCATTTTCTTTTAAATATCCAAAATACTGCCAAACTGGTGGTCTTTTCTCTTTTATCTACAATTTACTCATTAGTTGTTGTAATAATTTTCTCCTTTCATTCCACCTTATTGTTTTTATTTTTAGCGGTTATGGATCATGAGATTTCATATTTGAATATGTTTAAAAGGTTATTAACAACTGACCTTTGACCTATAAGGAGTGAATTCTGAGCATGTTTGGATTAACCTGAAACTGCTGCTCGTCAGGTTGTTGCTAGGTAACCAGAGAGTGAATGAGTTAATTGATGCCACCCATCTTAACCAGCTTAGCTAGCCGTGAGAGGTTGTGCGGCTACATACCCACAATGCCTTGCGGCTCTGAATCAGAGTTCAGTAAATTAAAAATCCTTCTATCTGACGTCTTTTTATTGATATCGCGTGTCTATTGTGATATTGTTATTGTAAGTAAAATGATTTTTAATGAGTACACATTTATTGCTGGTTCATGAGTTGAATAAAAAGTTACGTGTTGTTGTGGGAAACAAAACGTAATTTAAATAAAATCAGTTGTTTTTCATTGTGTTTGTTTTTTAATTTATATTTTTGTGTTTTTTAGATAATAAAATTAGGAATGATATTTGGAAAATCAAACATTTTATCATACTTAATTTTCCATTTTATTTAGAAAATGCTGAAATGAATCCCAAACTTTTCCAGACTTCACAGGGTTTTTTATCTGTGAACCAAGCAGACAGGTAAAGTATTAGTGAGGATTGGTTTTATGCGTCATCTGAAAATGCAGAGAAACTGCATTTTGCGTTTTCATTAGCCATACATAATCATCAAAATGAACACAAACAAACTCTTGCAATCCATCTCTGTGTGTGATGAATGGATGAATAAGACATGAGTTTCACTTTCAGAACTGAATTACTGAAATAAACTCTTCAGTGGTTTTCGAAGTCGTTGACTTGCACCTTCAACACTCAATCTTTTTATTTAATACTTTTGATGTTTATTCACTTTATCTTATTTGCTTTTCCGCATCGTATACAAAAACAACTGCTTCAGAGCAGAACTGCTTGTTGTTCTGTGCTGCTTTTAGACGCTCGCTGATGCATGTAATATAATGAAGGAAATGAGAGGTGAGCAAAAGGGTTGCGGTTTGGTGTTGAACATATTAATTAACTGGCTACTATGCTGCTCCCCACTTGACCGTATATTTTTGTGCACAGAGCACTTACAGAAACAGTTAGCCGTTCACAACTGTACCTCATATGACTAATTCAATCAGCCAGGGGGCTTTCAATTTTAATATTTCTTCTAGATTAAAACCAAACCATTAAAGCCGTTCGATGTGTTTGCTCTCTGCTCCGATGTAATTATAAATCGGACTTTATGAACAACCACACAAGTTGTTTAGTTGTTATTTTTAAGTCTACATGTTTAACACCTTGAAGTAATGACAACTATAAAATGTTTGACTTTGTCTCATCAAGATTATTTTTTGTTATTTTAAAAAAATTTAATGTAGTAGCGTTGTACGAGCATAAAATGTTTCCTTTAAGAATCATAGTTATTGGCAATACAGTTAGAGAAAAATAAGACGAATAATAGCCACACTAACATACAAGAAAGTAATAACATTATATATTATAAATGAATGTCTCAAGTGATTTCTAATTAAAACTTGTGTGAAGCAGTGTGTTTTTAAGAGGTTCACATAATTAACTCAACACATTGCTGCGGTCAGTTTGTTTGCGCTCATCATAGACATGAATGCTAATTAATTTTGCACTTCTAAGGATATTTTGAGCTTTTACTGTTTCAAGGTGTAATAATTATATAATACAACATCCAATTTTAGTGATTTGGAAAATAAAAGACTGACTTAAAATTTTCCACACAGTCTCAGTTAAAGCTATCTGCAGCTCAATCTTTTTTTCAGCCACCAACAACCAAGTTGTCTTAGTATTTGATCACCTACATATGGAAACCCATTTCCTACAAGGCAGAATTTGCAGATTTTTTGTTAGCTTGTTGGTTCCCTTCCATAAATCCAACTTTAACCATCTTTTATTTCCTTATCCTGTGCAGACAGAATTTTATGTGTTTTTTGTGATTACGGTCTTGAGATGTTTAAAGCCTGGTAAACACACATTTTTAACTGGTTACATAAAACATTTATTTTAATTTCCACCTGCTGTTCATCTATAATTGTAAGAGACATGTATCGACAAATCAAGCTCAAACTTTTAAACCCAAGATCACTTTACCAAACGTCAAGCATGATGGTGGTAGACTGTTGCTTTGCATGAAGTGGACTAAATATTTATGAAAGAGCAACCTGTCCAAATTTTTCAAAGTGAGTTAAAAAAAACTCCAAAGAATAAGACATGAGCTATTTAGGGAAAGATTTTGCAGTTTTCCCACCAAATCACAAACGCTACATCTTACAGTCCTGGCATTTACAGCCGCTAACACCAAAGTAAAATTCTCGATTTAAAACTCGCTTCTGTCAGCACTGGAAACCATTTGTCACAGTAAGTTACACTGAGTTTGTTTGTTGTAGTAAATCAGTTTCTATTCCGAGCCAAAGCTCCAATTTCTACAAGGATGTCCAGGGACTGTTCCTGAAAATGGGATTCAAACAATTTTCTCCATCTGTCTCCCCATCACCTCCACCATTATGCTGTAGAAGAATCTGTGAGGGCTTAGGGCAAACGTTGCACTCTCCTTTATGAAACACTGACCCCATGAGAAAATGTTTCATTATATCTTATCTTTAGAGACTCATGTGTTTGATTCTCAAGTTGTTATTATTTTACACCCACTTGTGGATGAGAGCAATAAATAGCTAGAATGAAACAAAAGACAAATAAGATAAAAGGTTGAAAGCAACAAGGACAAAGTTGATTAATATGTTCTCTTATAGGTTTTGTCATAAATAAGTATATATATATATATATATATATTTTTATTTTTTTTTAAGGTTTTGTTGGCTCTAGTGGCCTTTATTTGAAAGTAGTTAGACAGGAAAAAGGGTAATGAGAGAGGGAAAGACATGCAGCAAATGTCACCAGGCTGGGAATCGAACCAGCGACCACCACCACGAGACTAAGGCCTAAATTCATGGGTCGTGCCAAGCCCCTGCACCACCACAGCCCTCATAAATGAGTATATTTCAGTAAATTAGAATATACATCCTGTTGAGGCAAACGGCATCAGACCAATGAGAAGTACTTTATTGGTCTGATGCTATGTTTGCATCGTAACTACAGTCTTTTCACTAAGCTTAAGTGGAAAATTGTAAGACATCAGTCTGTGTTTAATTAATCTATATAATGTGTTCAAGTTAATGAATTGAGTCACTGAAATAAATTATCAAGGTTGTCATATATTGATTGTTTACAGTTTGGCTCTTTTTAACACATAAATTACAAAAAATATGATTACTTTTATTATTTATCCTTTGTTATTTTTATTTCATTAATTATTTTAAAAGTCTCAGTAACTTTAAAGTTTTCCATGACTTTCTTGTCAAGATGTGTTTGAGGTACACAACAGTGAAGCCCAGTTGAAGTTATTTTTTATGAAAATATGAGTCAATTTTTATGTAGTTCAAATGTGTTTTATGGTAAAAATTACTCTGGATGATTTAGTCTTATAGTCAGAGACTAAAACTAAATCATTCTCAAATAGGTCAGTGAAATTACCTTAAGTGATTTAAGTCATTTCTACTTGTAAAGTGATTTGCTTAAGAGATCTTTTTATATTTTGTTTTTTAAATTTCTATACATTTCCTTGTTATTTGATATGATTGCAGTTTAAATGTAATTTTTTGGGTCAAATTTTTTATGTACTTCTCTGATTAAATTAACTTTTAGCAAATAGAAATGGTTTTGTTAATCTTTATTGAGCTGTCCTAAAAGGGGAAAACAGCTTAATGCAATTTAACAACTAACTGATCGTAAACAAAGGTTGTGTGACTTTTAAAAAGTATTTGGTTTCCTACATTTCAGGATCTTTCTGATTGATCTGATTAGTGCTTCTAGGATTAGGTGTTTTAACTCACTCAGATAAGGAAACTGGGATACAAAAATACCTTACAAATCTTTTAGGTGCAAGAAGTAATTTGAATTTGGTGGGTATAACACATTCCAAAAGATGGTTTATTTGCTGGTTATCAGCAGCCAGACACAAAGAATGCACTGTGGTTAATAAAGAAAATGTCAGAGGAAGGATGTTAAGAGAGAGAGACAGACAAGGGAGGGGAGGAAAAAATGGAGGTTAGATGGAAAGACAGAACTGATAAAGGCAGAGGAAGATATCTCGGCAAGGCGCCTGGAGTGTTTGATTGTGCTGTGATGTTGTAGATAAGTGCTATAATCAACAAACAGAGTGCCTTTAAATTGATTTGGTCCAAAGGTGTATAGCGAGAGAGCAAGACACAAAGAGAAGTACAGACGCTGTCTCCTGAGGAGTGAGTGACGCACGGAGCGTAGTGGCAGGAACAGGGCAGCAAACTGACGTCTCTATTACCTGCCTTCAACTTGACTCATTCCGTCAGTCTGCAGGGTGCAAAGAAAAATATATACTTCAACCACGTTAATGTCGTTTATGACGAAGGAAGTTCACTGCTTGTTTCATATGCACATAAAATGGATTTTTTCTTTTGTCATTTATTTGCTTGCATTTATTGAAATAGCCAATCTCAATGAAATCTCTAAGCGGAGAGAGGTGGAACGTGTCAGTCAAGCAGTAAGTAAAAGCTACCATGTTTTTATTTCATGTCAGGAAAAAACTTTCAAGTAGCTGTTAACAGATCTCGTTTTTGTCCTATTATTGTCTTATTTTATGGTTTGTCTTGAGTCTCTGGTTGGTTATTGGTTCAAACGTGTTGTTCTATACGACATAACTGTATAGAGCAACAGCTATACTCTGTGTTACACCATCAACTAATAAATTTATTATGCTTTTTTATCCATCTTTTTCCATTAAGTCATTTTGTGTCCATTGTCCACTGATATAATCGTCAGTGGTTAAGAATAATATTTATTTCTTGATTGGAATCTCTAACCCCCCTCAGAGAAAAGATCAAGATAATACCGCGTCGCAATGTTTGCAAGTGTAGCAAGACAGAGGAGAACTCGGGTAACACACCATGAAATTACAAGAGTTTTTCCTGCTATTTACAAGTGATGGCAGACAGCTTATACCTCTTGGAAGCTTCTCACCCTGGCCATTGCCACTTTCAACAAAGTTTAAGATTGAAACTTATGCAGCAGCACAAAATTGGAAAGTAACAGTTCATAAGGACAGCATTAATCTCGCGGAGACGTTACAAAAGCAAGGTAGCTGACGGTAAAAGAAGACGGTAAAGTGCTGAGTCCAGCATTCACTCTGAACCCACTCTGACACCAGGCCATCACTAACTGATGTTTGTTGCCGGGTTTTCTTGATTTTTATTCCACATGGCAGGTCTATATGGAACCTCGATCATGTTCGTCAAAGTCATACCCTGCATGTAGCCGTCTTATGTAAACTGGTTTGGACGATTGAGCAATTGTGCGAGATTTTCTTATAATAATGTTAGAAAATTAAAAAAAAGTCACGGCTAGTCCTTTTTTTCCCCCTCAGCTCTATAACTCTAATACAATGAATCCAAAGCTCCAACACTGCTTAAATGCAGCAGCACCCTCCATTCTTTTGGATCATCCTTAAAATCCTAATAATAAATAATCAACTACAGTGGCATAACTTCACTTGAACGATTTTACCAAAAAAAAATCAAGCTTTTAAACCTATATTGAATTAATTCAATGAAATCTCTGAATTTAGAAATGTTTTAAAGTGTATGTATTTTTCAGGCACATAGTGACATTTTAAAGCATAATCAAGTAACTATGTTACCTTCAGATGTTTTACAGCAGCTATTCTGTACATATCAAAAGCAACTTAAAAGAAATTTGCCTTTAGATCATAGCTGTATCTGAGACTTTGAAATTGGTCTCTGTCTCTTTAAGAAGCTCCTACCTTTTCTGACACTACATCTTCAGCACTTTCATCCTAACAGTGCTTCTCCATGATGCCATTTGCAACGGGTTTTAGGAGCGCTGGGCTGAGAGGCAGTTTGTACGATAAGCTCAGGTGACACACGGTTCCACTAGGTGTTTGCTAATTGCTGCTAGGGCAACACTGGATATGTTTTTGATTAGAGAGCAACATTAAAACATGATATGAAGCTCAATATCGATTTTGCATAATATACTCCCAAGCCCTCTTAAGAAAAAAAAAAGCACTGATGCTGCATTTATTGCACCCTAAGACAACTGTAGACAAAGCATTTTCCATTTCACTTTTTCAAACTGATGAGTGGTGAAAGAATACTTGATTAGAAATGTATAACTTCTTCTTTCTAGGATAATGAATGCATGTGGAAATCAAGTGAGACAGATGTGCGTTGATCAGCACGAATAAGAAAGGGGCTGCATGAATATGGCTATTTGCTTAAATTTTCCCTTATCAGAATAAATCTAAAAAAGTTTCAACTGGAGCTTTGACAA
>NW_027675224.1:0-34581 GCF_904066995.2 Poecilia reticulata | reverse complement strand
CGCTGGTGTAGCGCTTTAACGTTAGCTTCAGCTAAACGCTGTGTTGGTGTAGCGCTTTAGCGTTAGCTTCAGCTAAATGCTGTGTTGGTGTAGCCCTTTAGCTTCAGCTAAATGCTGTGTTGGTGTAGCGCTTTAGCGTTAGCTTCAGCTAAATGCTGTTTTGGTGTAGCCCTTTAGCTTCAGCTAAATGCTGTGTTGGTGTAGCGCTTTAGCGTTAGCTTCAGCTAAACACTGGTGTAGCGCGTTAGCTTCAGCTAAACGCTGGTGTAGCGCTTTAGCTTCAGCTAAACGCTGGTGTAGCGCTTTAGCGTTAGCTTCAGCTAAACGCTGGTGTAGCGCTTTAGCTTCAGCTAAATGCTGTCTTGGTGTAGCGCTTTAGCGTTAGCTTCAGCTAAATGCTGTGTTGGTGTAGCACTTTAGCTTCAGCTAAATGCTGTCTTGGTGTAGCGCTTTAGCGTTAGCTTCAGCTAAATGCTGTTTTGGTGTAGCCCTTTAGCTTCAGCTAAATGCTGTGTTGGTGTAGCGCTTTAGCTTCAGCTAAATGCTGTCTTGGTGTAGCGCTTTAGCGTTAGCTTCAGCTAAATGCTGTGTTGGTGTAGCGCTTTAGCGTTAGCTTCAGCTAAATGCTGTGTTGGTGTAGCACTTTAGCTTCAGCTAAATGCTGTCTTGGTGTAGCGCTTTAGCGTTAGCTTCAGCTAAATGCTGTGTTGGTGTAGCACTTTAGCTTCAGCTAAATGCTGTTGTGTAGCGCTTTAGCGTTAGCTTCAGCTAAATGCGTTTGGTGTAGCTTAGCTTCAGCTAAATGCTGTGTTGGTGTAGCGCTTTAGCTTCAGCTAAATGCTGTCTTGGTGTAGCGCTTTAGCGTTAGCTTCAGCTAAATGCTGTGTTGGTGTAGCGCTTTAGCGTTAGCTTCAGATTAATTCTGTGTTGGTGTAGCGCTTTAGCTTCAGCTAAATGCTGTCTTGGTGTAGCGCTTTAGCGTTAGCTTCAGCTAAATGCTGTTTTGGTGTAGCCTTTAGCTTCAGCTAATGCTGTTGGTGTAGCGCTTTAGCTTCAGTAAATGCTGTCTTGGTGTGCGCTTTAGGTAGCTTCAGCTAAATGCTGTGTGGTGTAGCGCTTTAGCTTAGCTTCAGATAATGCTGGTGTAGCATTTAGCGTTAGCGTATCTAGTGAATGGTTGTGCTTTAGGGTTAGCGTGGCTAGTTGTTAGCCTCCTCGTGCCGTTAGCTGTGATATTTTGCTCGTTTCTTGCTAACAGGGTCGGCAGCTGGAGGCTGAAGGGCTGATGGAGGTCAAGCAGCTGGTGAGCAGAAGCAGCTGGTGGACAGAGAGCTGGCGGAGCTGAAGGCTCAGCTGGAGAAGGCCGGCTTCTCTTCGCTGTCCCAGATGAGGTGAGCGCTCCGCGACCCGCCGAGCAGCCGCTCCAGGAATCGACCCAGCGGCTCCAGGAAGCGCTAGCAGGTTAGCTTGGCGATTCTCAGTTTGACTCTCCTGGCGCCTCTTCAAGGAGAGCTTTGTTCAGCCTGCGATCGGAGAACGAGGACTTGAAGCTCCAGCTGGCTGGCGGCGGGCAGGCCGTGGAGGAAGAGGAGGAGGAGGAAGAGGAGGAAGAGGAGCAGAGCTCTGGGATGTGGGAAGCCTGGGATGGAGATCTGTCCCTGTCTGACGTCAGGACTCGTAGCCACGGCGACCAGAAGACAGAGGAGGGCGACGGAGCCGAGACGCTCACCGGCTCCTCACAGGTAGGACCGGAACACGGTCACCATGGCAACCAGTGGCTTTAAAGGGCCAGCGTCACGTTTCGTGGCACAATGCAGAAACTGTGTAACAATAAATGCGTCACGTTTACCAAATATCTCCAGTCTGAACAAACTTCTTTATTTACTGCAGCAGCTTAAAACTATAAGAAATGAACAATAAACGACCAAAATAATAAAAACGCAGTGGAAAAGTGAACATCATCATTCAAACTTCCTGATTGGGTCTCTGTCACTTAAGAAACTCTTCCTGAAGCTCCGCCTCCAGGAAGTCATCCAACATGGCTCCTCTTAGCCCAGCTGCTGAGAGGGGGAGGGGCTTCACCTGGAAGGCGGGGCTTGGCCCCCGGGCGGTTTAACAGCTGAACGGTTGCCATGGAGATTAAGGGTTTCTCAACATAAATGAATCAAAACATCAGGTTTTATTTTTATGAGGGAAAAACAGGAAGATACAAAGATTACATGTTAGAAGACATGGCCCTTTAAGGAGCCAGTGCAGATATGGGAGGACTGGTCTGAAGTCAGGAAGGACAGCAGCCATCTTGTTTCTCCCCCTGCCTGTATCCAGGACGACGAGCCGGCAATCAGCAGCGGCGGCCGGACGTCTCGCCCTCAGCGGCCTGTGGGAAGACGTCCGTCTGCGGCTGCAGGACTACAGAGAGCAGCTGGGTGAGCGCAGACGCAGCCGCTGCTGCAGACGCAGCCGCTGCTGCAGCCGCAGCGCATCAGGTGACCCGTTTGTCCCTCTGCAGCAGAAACAGCCGTGCAGCAGGACAGCAAGCTGGTCCAGGTGGACCTGCAGGATCTGGGCTATGAGACCTGCTGCGGCCGCAGCGAGAACGAGGCGGACAGGGAGGAGGCCAGCAGCCCAGGTAGGGCTGGGGGTCACTGGGGGTCACTGGGGTCACTGGGGTCACGGGGGTCACTGGGGGTCACTGGGGGTCACTGGGGTCACCGGGGGTCACTGGGGGTCACTGGGGGACACTGGGATCACGGGGGGTCACTGGGGTCACCGGGGTCACTGGGGTCACTGGGGTCACCGGATCAGGCCGACACCTTCAGCTTTACTTGTAGTTCAGTCAAACAGCCAGCAGGGGGCAGCAGAGGGCCTGGTCTTTAGCCTGAAGCAGCTTCAGTCGTGTTTAACCAGCCTAACTAGTTACGATAACCACCTAGTCACCCAGCTGAGCCTCCCAGTTTGTTCTGGTTAGCTCCAGGTCGCTAACTGGGATCACTGGATAATCCAGAATGTTGAATTCAGATTAGCATGAATCCAACCTGTTGAGATAATCTCTGTAATCTGAACTGTGATTCTCCACAAGACGCCATGATGCTGATGCTGCTGCGTGTTTCAGAGTTCGACGACCTGGAGATGTGCACGTCTCTGGACCTGGGCTCCCAGTGGCGGCCCGGCGGCGCGCCCGGCCCGGCGGTTCCCCCGGCGACGGGCCGCCGCCGCTGCGGCGCCTGGGGAGGAGCTGCGCTCGCAGCCGTCCCGCTCTCAGGCGGTGATCCGCGGGCTGCAGGGCGACGGCGAGGGCGACGGCGAGGCCGGCCGCCCGCGGGCCGAGGACGACGAGGCCTGGCGGCCGTCTGACGGAGCCTCGCAGCGTCGCCATGACGACGGCCTCCAGGAGCTGACGTCCAGAGTGGACGCTCTGGAGGACCAGCTGAGGAGAGGAGGCAGGACGGAGGAAGGGCCCTCTGCTACCTGGCCGGGGTTCGTCATGATGAAAAGCATCAGATTATCCATTTTCTTACACCTGCATCACCGGGGGGGTCGGGAGCCGCCGCTGCGAGAGGCGGAGTCACCTGGACCATCAGATTATGTTCAGGATGCATCAATAAAAAAGATCTGAATTACAACTGATCATCAACCAGCATGAAACCAGCAGAAAGTGAAAAAAATCACATCAAATGCTGGATTAAAAATGATAAAAATCAAAATGGAAGCAGAAAAAATCTGGATTAAACCTGCTGAAATCTGGAACAAAACATTTTAGCAAGAAGAAATTAGCATCAAGCTAAAAGGAAAAATGGAAACGTCTCCTAAATCAGGGCTAGCACTTCAAAGCTAACGCTATTAGCACGACTGGAAGTAATGTTGGTTTAGCGTTAGCTGAAGCTAATGCGTATGATTAGCATTTTAGTGTGAACTATGTAGGATAGCTGACCTAGCGCTCTAGCTAGCGCTCAGTGGATCAGGATGAATCCAGACAGAAACTAATTGAACCAGAAAACCAGGATAAAGTCGATGACCTGTTACTTTAATCGATAGCCCCATGCTAACCAGCGTAGCAGCGTGGTGTCGTTGATTAGCCCCATGCTAACCAGGCTTAGCAGCGTAGCGTCATCGATTAGCCCCATGCTACCCAGGCATAGCAGCATGGCATCGTTGATTAGCCCCATGCTAGCCAGGCGCAGCAGCGTGGTGTCGATGATTAGCCCATGCTAGCCATGCGTAGCAGCGTGGCGTCGATGATTAGCCCCATGCTAACCAGGCGTAGCAGCATGGCATTGATTAGCCCCATGCTAACCAGCTGTAACAGCGTGGTGTCGATTAGCCCATGCTAGCCATGCGTAGCAGCGGGTGTCGTTGATAGCCGATGCTAACCGGGCGTAGCAGCATGGCATGATTAGCCCCATGCTAACCAGCTGTAACAGCGTGGTGTCGATGATTAGCCCCAGGGTAGCACGTGGTGTCGATGATAGCCCAGGCGTAGCAGCGTGGTGTCGATGATTAGCTGCATGCTAACCAGGCGTAGCGATGTGGCGTCGATGATTAGCCCCATGCTAGCCAGACGTAGCGTTGGTGCGTTGATTAGCCCCAGGCGTAGCGGCGTGGTGTCGATGATTAGCCCCATGCTAGCCAGCTGTAGCAGCGTGGTGTCGAGATTAGCCCATGCTAACCAGCTGTGCAGCGTGGTGTCGATGATTAGCCCATGCTAGCCAGCGTAGCAGCGTGGTGTCGACGATTAGCCCCAGGCGTAGCGGCGTGGTGTCGTTGATTAGCCCATGCTAACCAGGCTTAGCAGCGTGGTGTCGCTGATTAGCCCATGCTAGCCAGGCGTAGTAGCATGGTGTCGATGATTAGCCCCAGGCGTAGCGGCGTGGTGTCGATGATTAGCCCATGCTAACCAGCTGTAGCAGCGTGGTGTCGATGATTAGCCCCATGCTAGCCAGGCGTAGCAGCGTGGTGTCGATGATTAGCCCCAGGCGTAGCGGCGTGGTGCCGTCTGGGGACAACCCGTCTCCTGACCCTTGTCTCCGTGTCCCGCAGGAAGCTGGACTCCCTGCTGAAGGCTCAGGCCAGTGACCTGTCGCTGCTGCGCCAGCGGCTGCGTGATGCGCGGCCCGCCTGCGGCCTGCTGCGCCGCCACCTGGCCGCCACCACCCGCGCCTTCGAGAGCTGCTGCGCGCCAACGACGTCGACTACTACACGGGCCAGAGCTTCAGGGAGCAGCTGGCCCAGAGCGCCGCCCTGGCCCAGCGGGTCGCGCCAGGATCGGCGGACCTGAGCTCGGAACCAAACGGACCCTCGCGTCTGAGGACCCGGAGGAGACGACGCAGCTGCTCGCCGTCCGTCAGAACCTCTGCTTCCTGTTTGGGTTTCTGCCGGCGATCGATGCTTTTCAGTGGAAACTATCGCGGGACGTTTCCGCCCGAGGGCAGAACCGACCCGGGTCAGACCCGATGGATTCACCAATCCATGTCTGAGCTCCCGGGCCGGTTCTGCTGCTCATAGGACCCGTTTGGACCCGACTTCTGCCACTGCAGAGATTCATGTTGGAGCAGATGGTGGCTGGACAGGAACCAGAACGCCGCATAGCTAGGCAGAGGTTCTGGAGGTTCTGGAGGTTCTGGACCGGTTCTGGACCGGTTCTCTGCTGCTTTTTAACAGGAAGAAACATTTTTAATCAGATTTAGTGACAGAAACTATTAATTTATTTATTCTGTGCGTCATGAATAAATAACAACTCTAGATTGAAATGTTGATTAATCAATAATCAATTTAATCAATTAATTTGTTCCCTGCTTATAGGGGAGCTAACTGTTAGCTTAGCACACGTAGCTTTCCCTAAATGAATTACAGAATCAATTAAACATCAGTTTTTGTTAGATGTTTGTAGTCATGCTCTTATTTTGAAGGTTCCATTTCCTCCTCACGTTTCCCGCTTTTTCCCAAAACTTTATTCACACAAAAAATAAACATGAACAAAATAAAACAAACATTTCAGGGCGTCAGAAAATTTAAACGTTATAATCTCCAAACTAAATTGTTGCTTAATGGCTGGTTCTGCTCTGGTTCTGCTCTGGTTCTGTTGTGGTTCTGCTCTGGCTCTGTTGTGGTTCTGCTCTGGTTCTGTTGTGGTTCTGCTCTGGTTCTGTTGTGGTTCTGCTCTGGTTCTGTTGTGGTTCTGCTCTGGTTCTGCTCTGGTTCTGCTCTGGTTCTGTTGTGGTTCTGCTCTGGTTCTGTTGTGGTTCTGCTCTGGTTCTGCTCTGGTTCTGCTCTGGTTCTGGTCTAATCCCAGTAATCCCAGCACCATCCCCTCGGCGTTTCCAGGCTCTGACCTCTTGACCTCTGGGTTTCCCAGTCTGGCAGCGGCTCTGCGCCGGCGGCGCCTCGTTAGCGCAGCCGCTAATCAGGTTAAGCTATTAAAGCCCGGCTGGGGGGAACTGGGTCAGGAGGAGCTAAAGGCGGCAGCAGCACGAGGCGCGCTCTGCTGCGGCGCCGCATCAGGAGCTTCCCGTCGCGACATGGAGAGATTCTCCGGCTCCTGACCGGATCAGAACCGGATCAGAACCGCCGATGAGAGGAACTCTGCCTCTCTGGCTGCTGGAGCGTGAAGCCCTGCGCAGTCGGGCCGTCCGCGTCGTTCGTCACGGCGTCCCGCTGGCGGCTCGGTGTGGAAAGTGGAGCGATTGGAACGGACCGAGCAGCTGACCGAGCAGCTGACCGAGCAGCTGACCGAGCAGCTGCGTGCTGGAGAGCCTCCCCGGCGGTTCAGACCTAATCAGGATTTGCTGTGCTTCTCACCTGCTCGCTCTCTCGCCATCCCTCGGGGTCACGACCCGGCAGCCGGCGCCGGAGCGCGGCGGCGGGTCGGTAACCCGGCGGACGGGTCGGTAACCCGGCGGACGGGTCGGACGGGTCCGGATGGCGCCGCTGTGGAAGGCGATGCTGTCGAGGAGCAGCCCGCTGTACAGAGACGCTCTGTTCTCCTTCAGCCTGTGGAAGGAGCAGGAGAGGAGAGCCGCGCTCACACAGCTGCACAGGTAAGACGCCCGGACCCAGCAGAACCTCCAGAACCCAGCAGAACCAGCAGAACCTCCAGAACCATCAGAACCCAGCAGAACCCAGCAGAACCTCCAGAACCTCTAGAACCCTGCAGAACCCAGCAGAACCAGCAGAACCTAGCAGAACCAGCAGAACCCAGCAGAGCCACCAGAACCCTGCAGAACCACCAGAACCTCCAGAACCCTGCAGAACCCAGCAGAACCAGCAGAACCTAGCAGAACCAGCAGAACCTGCAGAACCCAGCAGAACCACCAGAACCCTGCAGAACCACCAGAACCTCCAGAACCCTGCAGAACCCAGCAGAACCAGCAGAACCTAGCAGAACCAGCAGAACCTAGCAGAACCAGCAGAACCAGCAGAACCTAGCAGAACCAGCAGAACCTAGCAGAACCAGCAGAACCTAGCAGAACCTAGCAGAACCAGCAGAACCAGCAGAACCTAGCAGAACCAGCAGAACCAGCAGAACCTAGCAGAACCAGCAGAACCTAGCAGAACCTAGCAGAACCAGCAGAACCAGCAGAACCTGCAGAACCCAGCAGAGCCTCCAGAACCCTGCAGAACCCAGCAGAACCACCAGAACCCAGCAGAACCACCAGAACCCAGCAGAACCACCAGAACCCAGCAGAACCACCAGAACCCAGCAGAACCACTAGAACCCAGCAGCCCAAATCCAGAACCTTTCATCCTACAGTCTAGAAACGTTTGGTCTAGATCTGTTCTTTCATTCCAGACGACATGAAGCTCAGAACAACATAGATTCTACCACAGAACGGATCCGGCCTTCGGGTCGACCGTGTGGTTCCTTCATCAGCTGGTCTAATTGGATCCAGAGTGCAGAGCAGAGCCGCTCATGCTAACCCAGCCATGCTAACCCTGCCATGCTAACCCAGCCGCTCATGCTAACCCAGCCGCTCATGCTAACCCAGCCGCTCATGCTAACCCAGCCGCTCATGCTAACCCTGCCATGCTAACCCACCGCTCATGCTAACCCTGCCGCTCATGCTAACCCAGCCGCTCAGGCTAACCCTGCCGCTCATGCTAACCAAGCAGCTCATGCTAACCAAGCAGCTCATGCTAACCCAGCCATGCTAACCCAGCCGCTCATGCTAACCCAGCCGCTCATGCTATCCCAAGCCGCTCACGCTAACCCAGCTGTGGATTTCCTCTTGACTTAGCAGACATCGTTACTGTTTAGATCTTTGCTGCTGTCTGTGCGCCAGTGACGCATCGATTCCTGTGACTTTCAACGCGTCTCATTAATTAACTCAGCTGCAGGCCACACGTTTCAGCTGCAGCCGTGCGGTCGGGTCCGCAGCCCGTGCGGTCGGGTCCGCCCCCGTTTTTATCCGGTGGCTCCGTGTCAGAGGCGAGCGCTGCGTCGCTAAGAGGCGCGCGCCTCGCAGGCGACTCACTTCCTGCTGACGCTCATCCAGCTGCCGCTCCGCCGTCCAGCTCATTAAACTCACATTTACTTAGTTTTACTCATCAACTTACATCTCTAAATACTTTTATTATTAGATTATTAGAGATTAATATTAATTTAACATATTTAGACCCTCTGTTAGTTTGGCTCTGTGAGTTACAGGAGTGTAACTTGTGATCACTGCATGGAAGAACCGAGTCCAGGTACAGAAACGTGGCATCTTCAGGAAAGTGTCCAGGAAGTAGCCGGCAGATCCCATAGCTGCAGCTCTGCTAGCTGAAGAGTTAGCAACGCTAACGTGCTACACCAGCTGTGGAAGCTAATGCTAAAGCACTATACTAACAGTATTTAGCAGATGCTAATGCTAAAGCACTATGCTAACACAGTATTTAGCAGGTGCTAATGCTAAAGCACTATGCTAACACAGTATTTAGCAGGTGCTAATGCTAAAGCACTATGCTAACACAGTTTTTAGCGGGTGCTAATGCTAAAGCACTATGCTAACAAAGTATTTAGCAGGTGCTAATGCTAACGCACTATGCTAACACTGTATTTAGCAGGTGCTAATGCTAACGCACTATGCTAACACAGTATTTACAGATGCTAATGCAAACACTATGCTAACACAGTATTTAGCGGGTGCTAATGCTAAGCACTATGCTACACAGTATTTAGCAGTGCTAATGCAAAGCACTATGCAACACAGTATTTAGCAGGTGCTAATGTAACGCACAGCTAACACAGTATTACAGTGCTAATGCACTATGCTAACACAGTATTTAGCAGGTGCTAATGCTAACGCACCAACTGCAGTTTAAATTATATCTTCCTTGAAAGATACAATCCTTGTGGACCACTGTAAGATTTTGCATTTGTGTTATTTGTTTAAATAAAGTATGGGAGAAAACAAGAGAGAACAGGAAGAGAGGAAACAGATGTCAAAATAAAGCACAAAGATGAGCTGCTAACTGCTTGAAGAATCGTTGACAGTGATAACCAAACAAATGTTGAAGTTGGACTGAAAGTTTAGAAAACCAGGAATCTGAACGTTTTCACATTTAGCACGTGCTAAAGCGCTAACCTAGACATTAGCTCTGAGCTCATTAGCGGATTAGCAGAGGTTGCTCACCAGTTGGTAGCATTCATTTCTCCTTCAGCCCTCCAGTGGTTCACTGTTGTACCTTGACCTTCCAGGGTGGATCCGGTTCTGAGCCTGAGGTTTATTTGTGTTCAGGCTCAGTAAAGAGCTGCAGCAGAAGGATAAAGTGATCGAATCTCTCCGAGCCAAACTGGACCAGCAGCATCATCATCATCATCATCGCTCCGACTCGCCCAGCAGCAGCCACGCCCTCCTCTGACATCACCGACCAATCAGATCGCATCTCTTACGTGTCCGACGAGCACGGCTCCACCAACGGCGACCCGGAGTTGTGCTGCGACGCAGACGGTGCCGGCGGACTCGGACCTGAGGAAAACAGGGATGCTACTGGGACCGGTGAGTCCGACCAGCAGGGGCAGCAGGGGCAAATATAAACTACAAACCTTTAAAATCTGACCAGCAGGGGCAGCAGGAGCAAATAAAACTACAAACCTTTAAAATGTGACCAGCAGGGGCAAATATGAACTACAAACCTTAAAATCTGACCAGCAGAGGCAGCAGGGGCAAAATGAACTACAAACCTTAAAGTGACCAGCAGGAGGCAAATATGAACTACAACCTTTAAATGTCAGAACCTCATTAAATTGACCAGCAGGGGGCAGCAGGGGCAAATATGAACTACAAACCTTTAAAATCTGACCAGCAGGAGGCAGCAGGGGCAAATATGAACTACAAACCTTTAAATGTGACCAGCAGGAGGCAAATATGAACTACAAACCTTTAAATGTGACCAGCAGGAGGCAAATATGAACTACAAACCTTTAAATGTGACCAGCAGGAGGCAAATATGAACTACAAACCTTTAAATGTGACCAGCAGGGGGCAGCAGGAGGCAAATATGAACTACAAACCTTTAAAATGTGACCAGCAGGGGGCAAATATGAACTACAAACCTTTAAAATGTGACCAGCAGGGGGCAAATATGAACTACAAACCTTTAAAATGTGACCAGCAGGGGGCAAATATGAACTACAAACCTTTAAAACCCGACCAGCAGGGGGCAGCAGGGGGCAAATATAAACTACAAACCTTTAAAAACCGACCAGCAGGGGCAGCAGGGGCAAATATAAACTACAAACCTTAAAATGTGACCAGCAGGGGGCAGCAGGGGGCAAATATCTTCTCTTTAGCTTAGTGAAACATTTGTTCTCGTCTGTTTTCAGGCATCCTGAGGTTTTGCTGCGTTACATTTAAATGAGACCAAATACAGGTGACTTCACTGCCCGCATGTCCTCATCTGTTTCAGCGTCTCCACTCGGCGCCGCGTCCCGCCGGCCGTCCGCCGGCTCCTCCCAGCGCTCCCAGTCATGCCTCAGCTGTCCCAGCATGCATTGCTCCGGCTCTCCGCTCAGACCCGCAGACCTGCAGAGCCAATCAGGTGAGAAGCAGCTGAAGCCCCGCCTTTTCCAGCTCCTCTCATCGCTCTTCCTCACCTGTCTCTCCTCCCAGCCCCCTGTCGCCCCCCCTTCCCCTCCCCCATCAAACATGGCGGCCGCTCCCAGAGGGGCGCGGCGCCGGCTTTCTCTCTGGCTGCGGCTCAGCAGGAGCTCCAGACGCTACAGAATCAGCTGAGAGCCGACGGCAGTGAGTCGCTGCGACGCCGTCTGCACGAAGTTTACAACCGAGTGAAAACTAAAACCAGACGACTAAAAAACTAAAAGCCAGACGACTAAAAACTAAAACCAGACGGCTAAAAACCAGACGACTAAAACTAAAAGCCAGACGACTAAAAACTAGACGACTAAAAACTAAAAGCCAGACGACTAAAAGCAAAAACTAGACGACTAAAAACTAGACGACTAAAAACTAAAAGCCAGACAACTAAAAACTAGACGACTAAAAACTAAAAGCCAGACGACTAAAAACTAAACCAGACGGCTAAAAACTAGATGACTAAAAACTAAAAGCCAGACGACTAAAAGCTAAAACTAGACGACTAAAACTAGACGACTAAAAACTAAAAGCCAGACGACTAAAAGCTAAAAACTAGACGACTAAAAACTAGACGACTAAAAACTAAAGCCAGACAACTAAAAACTAGACGACTAAAAACTAAAAGACAGACGACTAAAAACTAGACGACTAAAAACTAAAAGCCAGACGACTAAAAACTAAAAGCCAGACGACTAAAAGCTAAAAGCCAGACGACTAAAAGCTAAAAGCCAGACAACTAAAAACTAAAAGCCAGACGACTAAAAACTAGACGACTAAAAACTAAAAGCCAGACGACTAAAAACTAAAAGCCAGACTAAAAACTAAGCCAGACGACTAAAAACTAAAAACCAGACGACTAAAAACTAGACGACTAAAAACTAAAAGCCAGACGACTAAAAACTAGACGACTAAAAGCTAAAAGCCAGACGACTAAAAGCTAAAAGCCAGACAACTAAAAACTAAAAGCCAGACGACTAAAAACTAGACGACTAAAAACTAAAAGCCAGACGACTAAAAACTAAAAGCCAGACTAAAAACTAAGCCAGACGACTAAAAACTAAAAACCAGACGACTAAAAACTAGACGACTAAAAACTAAAAGCCAGACGACTAAAAACTAGACGACTAAAAGCTAAAAGCCAGACGGCTAAAACTAGACGACTAAAAACTAAAGCCAGATGACTAAAAACTAAAAGCCGGACGACTAAAAACTAGACGACTAAAAACTAAAAACCAGACGAATCCCGACTGAATAATCTGTTCCCTCACTTCTTTGGGTAAACATGCAGAGTTCACGTTTACTGTAAAGTCAGACAGAGAACAACTGAAAGAATAATAATAATAATTAATGTTTTAAATCTGTGTTATGAATGAAGGTAAAAGGTTTGCTGATTCACCAGAAGCGGAAAACAAACTGATTTAAAACGTTGTTTCACCATTTTATTCATTCATAACTTTCACAGTTTCAAGCTAAATATTAATAAGCTAAATGTTTGGCTGAAATGTAAATATGTAGCTTTCAAGCTAATAGTTTAGCTCTAACCTAGCCATTCTATAAAGTCCTTGCATGAAGCCAGGACTTTACAAAGAGGTTCAAGAGAGAAAGCTTTTATTTGGTAGTCCACTTCCGGTTGTTGGGAAGGATTTGCATGTTCCCTAATATTAACCTGTGAGCTTCAGATCAAGTATTTCACAATAAATATTTGGAAAGAAAAATAAAATCTGATGAACCAAATTTTTCGCTGATGACAAAATAATCTGTTAATTTTGTAACTTTACAAGCTGCAGATATTTGGATGCCTGAGATGCTGATGCACCTGCAGCACCTGCCAGGTGTGTCTGGTAAAAGTGTGTAGATGTTTCTGCTAAAGGCTGAGCTGTGTGTTTGTTCTGGTGAGCTAGCATGCTAATACGTTAGCATGCTAACGCGTTAGCGCTCTCTTCCCTGCAGGGTTTTCCACTCCCAGGTCTCTCCACGGTCTCCCCCGTTCGTCCCTCAGCATCATGCTGACGCCGCCGGCTGCCTGCCGCTCTCCTACAGAGGCTTCCCTCACCTCCGTTCGGCGGCCTGGACGTCGCCATGGCGACGCGAGGCGGCGCCGGCCTGCTGGAAAGACGTGCATTGTGGGAAACGCCGCGCGGCGTGGGAGCCGACCTGTCGTCCGGGTCGTCGGGTTACCAGTCAGGAACCGGACAACCAGGTTCGGCCGCCGCGCTGTAGGCAGAACCGGGCCGCGCGCCCACTTCCTGTTTGCTTCCTGCTCACTTCCTGCTGGTGTTTCTGCCGCAGGTTCGGACCTGATGAAGGAGCACCTGGCAGAGATCCGGAGTCTGAGGCGGAGACTGGAGGAGTCCATCCAGACCAACGACCGGCGCCGGCTGCAGCTGGAGACCGGCTGGCCCACAGAACCGGGGACAAAGGTGCTCAGTCCAAACCCCTTCTGGTTCTGGGTCTGGTCCCGGTTCTGGGTCTGGTTCTGGTCCCGGTCCAGATCCTGGTTCTGGTCCTGGTCCTGGTTCTGGGTCTGGTTCTGGTCCTGGTTCTGGGTCTGGTCCAGGTCCTGGTTCTGGTCCTGGTTCTGGTCCTGGTTCTGGTCCTGGTTCTGGTTCTGGGTCTGGTCCCGGTCCAGGTCCTGGTCCTGGTTCTGGTCCTGGTTCTGGTTCTGGTCCTGGTTCTGGGTCTGGTCCCGGTCCAGGTCCTGGTTCTGGTCCTGGTCCTGGTTCTGGTCCTGGTCCTGGTTCTGGGTCTGGGTCTGGTTCTGGTCCTGGTCCTGGTTCTGGTTCTGGTCCTGGTAAATCTGGACCTGCCAAATGAACCAGCCTATAAAATGTTTTGTGTTTCCATGGAAACGGCCTGAAACCAGGTTTATTATCTCTGATGTTTAGTGGAAAAGTTTTTCCTGCTCACATCCATCCTGGGAATTTCATGTCTGAGTGATGAAATGTTTTTAGAGAGACGATCTGAAAACTTCCTGGATGTTTCCGTAGCGTTAGCCAGCTTTAGCCAACGTTAGCCAGCTTTAGCCAGCGTTAGCCAGCGTTAGCCAACGTTAGCCAGCTTTAGCCAGCGTTAGCCAACGTTAGCCAGCTTTAGTCAACGTTAGCCAGCAATAACCAATGTTAGCCAGCGTTGGCTAACGTTAGCCAGTGTTAGCCAGCGATAACCAACGTTAGCCAGCGTTAGCCAGCGTTAGCTAACACTGGCTATCGCTGGCTAACGTTTGCTAACGTTAGCCAGCGATAGCCAGTGTTAGCTAACGTTAGTCAGCGTTAGCTAACGTTAGCCAGCGTTAGCCAGCGTTAGCTAACGTTAGCCAGCTTTAGCCAATGTTAGCCAGCGTTAGCCAACGTTAGCCAGTGTTAGCTAACGTTAGCCAGCGATAACCAGCGTTAGCCAACGTTAGCCAGTGTTAGCTAACGTTAGCCAGCGATAACCAGCGTTAGCCAATGTTAGCCAGTGTTAGCTAACGTTAGCCAACGATAACCAGCGTTAGCCAACGTTAGCCAACGTTAGCTAATGTTAGCCAGCGTTAGCTAACGTTAGCCAGCGTTAGCTAACGGAACGTTTCCAATAGCAACGCTTCCTGTTTACATCTGGTGGATGGCGCTCCGCAGACGGAAGCGTTTGGTGAATCCCAGGCTGCATGTTGAAATAAAATTCCCGCTGATTTTCCAGGAGCTCCGACCAACATCTACATCCAGGGCCTGGACTCGGCCGGCCAGCTGTCCGAGCTGCGCCTCCTGCAGGAGGAGAACGCCGCGCTGCAGGCGCAGCTGCAGGCGCAGCTGCAGCGAGGTGAGCCGCATCGCCGGCAGCATCTGGAAAACTCTGGAAAACAACAGGATAAATTCAGCGTTTTCCTGCAGAGGGCAGCAGAGAGGCGGAGCTTCTGAGGGAGGCGGAGCTTCTGAGGGAGGCGGTCCTCCAGGAGCGCTCCAGGCTGAAGGAGGCGGAGCTGGAGACACAGAGGTGGGCGGAGCTAAGCCAGAGGCTGCAGGCGGAGGACGCAGTTCGCTGCCAGGAGGTGGCGCAGCTGAGACAGCGGAACCAGGAAGCCGTCACCAGGTCGCTGTGTTTTACGTTTCCTTCAGCTGAAACGGGTCAGACATGGGGTTTCTTTCTCAGACACACTGGAACTAGGAGAGAGCCAAACTATCTGGAATAATGGAATAATAAAATCTCCTGTTTTTCCATGAGGGGTTAATCAAGAGCCTCAGATCAAATCCACAGGTTTTCTGCACCAGGCAGCGAAAAACGTTGAATTTATGATGTAATAAAATGAACCAGAAGAGCAGGTCTGCACATGCCCTGCAGGGGGCGCTGCAGTTCTGAACCAGCAGGCTAACGTTAGCTCGTCTCCAGGCTGCAGCACGAGGCGAGCGTCCTGCGCCTGCAGCGGGACCAGAGCCGCCGCTTGAGCCACACGCTGCAGGAGGCGAAGAGCCGAGGCTGGGAACAGGACTCACACCCAGGTAGGAACCAGGACCAGGACCAGAACCAGACCCAGGACCAGAACTAGGAGCAGACCCAGGACCAGGACCAGAACCAGAACCAGGACCAGGACCAGGACCAGGACCAGAACCAGGACCAGGACCAGGACCAGAACCAGGACCAGGACCAGACCCAGGACCAGAACCGGGACCAGGACCAGAACCAGAACCAGGACCAGGACCAGGACCAGGACCAGAACCAGAACCAGGACCAGGACCAGGACCAGAACCAGGACCAGGACCAGACCCAGGACCAGAACCAGGACCAGGACCAGAACCAGAACCAGGACCAGGACCAGAACCGGAACCAGGACCAGGACCAGAACCAGACCCAGACCCAGAACCAGACCCAGGACCAGGACCAGAACCAGACCCAGGACCAGAACCAGAACCAGACCCAGGACCAGAACCAGAACCAGACCCAGGACCAGACCCAGGACCTGACCCAGAACCAGAACCAGACCCAGAATCAGACCCAGGACCAGAACCAGGACCAGACCCAGACCCAGAATCAGACCCAGGACCAGGACCAGGACCAGGACCAAACCCAGAATCAGAACCAGGACCAGAACTAGGAGCAGACCCAGGACCTGACCCAGAACCAGAACCAAACCCAGAATCAGACCCAGGACCAGAACCAGGACCAGACCCAGGACCAGAACCAGAACCAGAACCAGACCCAGAACCAGGACCAGACCCAGGACCAGAACCAGGACCAGAACCAGGACCAGAACCCGGACCAGACCCAGGCCCAGAACCAGAACCAGAACCAGGACCAGGACCAGAACCGGAACCAGACCAGGACCAGAACCAGACCCAGACCCAGAACCAGACCCAGGACCAGGACCAGAACCAGACCCAGACCAGAACCAGAACCAGACCCAGGACCAGAACCAGAACCAGAACCAGAACCAGGACCAGAACCAGGAGCAGACCCAGGACCTGACCCAGAACCAGAACCAGACCCAGAATCAGACCCAGGACCAGAACCAGGACCAGACCCAGACCCAGAATCAGACCCAGGACCAGGACCAGGACCAAACCCAGAATCAGAACCAGGACCAGAACTAGGAGCAGACCCAGGACCTGACCCAGAACCAGAACCAAACCCAGAATCAGACCCAGGACCAGAACCAGGACCAGACCCTGGACCAGAACCAGGACCAGACCCAGACCCAGGACCAGAACCAGAACCAGAACCAGACCCAGAACCAGGACCAGACCCAGGACCAGAACCAGGACCAGAACCAGGACCAGAACCCGGACCAGACCCAGGACCAGAACCAGAACCAGAACCAGACCCAGAACCAGGACCAGAACCAGGACCAGAACCCGGACCAGAACCAGGACCAGAACCCGGACCAGGACTGTCTCATCACGCAGAAGAAACTCAGATCTGGACTGAAACCAGATTAATTTCCTATTTTTACTGTTAAATGACTGAAGAGCAACAAAGATGAAAGGTTCTGTTTCTAACATCCTTCTTTAGCAATGCTGACGCTGACGTTAGCGTTAGCTGCTACATGTTAGCATTGAGATGCTGTGTTAGGCTAGCATAGCTTCACTGACAGGCTAACTCCCTTTAGCACAACTCGAACACATCAGTCGTCCAATCAGATCGTTTAAAGTCTCTGTTAGCGCAGGTAGCTTTCCCCGTCAGATTCAGGAGCGTGTGAACACAAAGGGCCTTTTTTATCCACTGGAATCATTTAGAAAGTTGTCAAACTTTAGCTAAATGTTAAAATCTGTGTAATCAATCAGATTCAAACCTTAGCATCCCGTCCAAGGCAGCATTTAAGCTAACGTAATCTGATTTGCTGCTTACCTCGGCTCCCTGTTCGGACTGATTCCCTACACTTTGTGTTGCTGAGCAGGTGAGGTGGCTAATGGCTCTCTGCCAGTGACCTTTGACCCCAGAGAGCTTCACATCCAGCTGAAGCAGCAGCTGAGCAGCCAGCCTGCAGCCAGGAGGCGACTCTTCAGCGGTCAGTTCGTCTATCAGGAAAACACCAAACCTGTCAGCGTTTCCCAACAGGAGATGTTTCTGTTCTGCAGGTGAAGACGTTTCTCCGCCCGTCAGAGACAGCGGGCCAATCAGAGACAACGGGCCAATCAGAGACTGCGGGCCAATCAGCGGCCCAACCAGAGACAGCGGGCCAATCAGCGGGCCAATCAGAGACAGCGGCCCAATCAGCGGGCCAATCGGAGACAGCGGGCCAATCAGAGACAGCGGGCCAATCAGCGGGCCAATCAGAGACAGCGGCCCAATCAGAGACAGCGGCCCAATCAGCGGGCCAATCAGAGACAGCGGCCCCGTTGCTGCTCCGTCTCGGCTTCCTCCGCCCCAGACGGCTGATCCAGGTCAGGCTGATGTTCAGACTGTACCAGATCTCAGGCCTGCAGCTTTCATTTCTCCCTGGTTTTCCTGCAGCTGTCTGCGCCCAGCAGGGCGGCGCTCCCGAGGGGGGCCACCAGGCCGTCGGCCATCTTGGAGACCTCCAGGCCCTGCAGCAGCAGCTCCAGGAAGGGGCCACCCTGGCTGCTCAGATGGAGGCCGCCCTCTGTTCCCTGAGCGCCTCGCAGAGGCTTCAGCAGGTCAGAGGTCACACAGATGGAGAACTGTGATGAAAAATTTACTTTTCATGTTTTTATTCTTCCATTTGAGTTTTTACTGCTTCTAAACTCACTCGGCTGTTTTTAGGCAATAAGTTAATCTAGACCTGCAACAAGCAGTAGATCTATAAATCGCTTCATAAACTAAAACAAATATTTCAGAGTTCCGCCCGTTACCTAGCACCCCAGCAAAGTTCCACCCGTTACCTAGCAACCCCAGCAGAGCTCCGCCCGTTACCTAGCAACCCCAGCAGGGTTGCTAGTTCCGCCCGTTACCTAGCAACCCCAGCAGTGTTCCGCCCGTTACCTAGCAACCCCAGCAGAGTTCTGCCCGTTACCTAGCAACCCAGCAGAGTTCCACCCGTTACCTAGCACCCCAGCAGAGTTCCGCCCGTTACCTAGCAACCCCAGCAGAGTTCCACCCGTTACCTAGCAACCCCAGCAGAGTTCGCCCTTACCTAGCAACCCCAGCAGAGTTCCACCCGTTACCTAGCAACCCCAGCAGAGTTCTGCCCGTTACCTAGCAACCCCAGCTGAGCTCCAGGCTGTTTTCTGTTTCAGCCTTTGGACAGAGGGTGCGTCAGCAACCTGCTGTCGGACTCCAAAACGCTGAAGCGGACCCTGCAGGAGGCGGAGTCTCTGCTGCAGGCGACCTGGACGGCGGATCTGACCGACTCTGAGGAAGCCAGACAGGTAAAAACCTCGTCTGCATGTTTAACGCAGCTGACATGAAGCAGATCCAAACTGAGCTGCTGAGTTGTCTAGGACAAGCCGCTGAGGGACGAGCCGCTGAGGGACGAGGTCGTCCGTCTCCGGGTGAAGCTGTCAGAGCGGGACCAGGCTCTAAGGGACGCCATGGAGAGACTGAAGAGCTTCAGCCTCACCAAGGACAGCATGGAGCATCTGATCGTCAGCCAGCGTGAGTAAAGCAGCCATGACAGCAAAACCTGAGAAATGTCCTTTAAACTGCTATGCTATGCATTAGCATAGCGATGCTAATGCATTAGCATCGCTATGCTAATGCAACTCTGTGAATGCTAGTTTCTAATCTAAAGAAAGGTGTGACACAGTGAGAGCATCATTAGCTCAGATATGCTAGTTGTTAGCATGTCTTGCTATATTTTCAAATGTACATCTGAACAGTGAGATGCTGTAGATATTGAACCTAGATCTGCTAACAAGTATCCTCTGCATAGAAATGTCTAATATCAGTCTTAATGTGTGTTGTTAGCATAGAGATGCTAACCACAAGCTAATGAGTGCCAAGCGATCCAACATGGCCGCTCTGGTATTGCTGTCTCTTCCGGTGGTTTTATATCTGAGGTGATGCTGATGCTCTAGTTGTCGTCTTGTCTCCAGTGTCCAGAACGCGGGACGTCCTGAGGACAGCGAAGACCAACCTGCAGGTGAGCCTCTGCTCCCCATGTCAGTGGCTTCTGTTCAGAATCACAGCTGCTCCCTTCACGCCTCTCCTGCTGGTTCCTTCTCTGTCGTCTTGCTGAGTTTCTCCAGGAGAACAAACTCAGGATCTGCTCCCTTCCAGCCTCTGTCTCTGTCCCCTCCCCCCCCTGCGGCCCAGTAAAGGTACCGTCCGCCCGGTTCCTCTGTTAGACCGCATGCTGCTTCCATAACTTTCCCTCCCTGAGCAGCTGCTGCTCTGCAGTCCGACTGGGAACCAGAATCCTCTCTGATCCGGCTGAACATCAGAACCCTGCTGTGTCTTCCAGGTGAAAAGCCAGGGGGCGCCACTGAGCTCGGCTCCCCTGCTGGTTGGAGCGTCCTGACACCCTGGATCTAGCTGCTCACCAGCGCCCCCTGCAGCCCGGCGGCCCGGCTGAGACCTCCAGAACCTCCAGTGTCCAGACGTGCGGCTGGCAGCTGAAACCAGAATCTGGACCCTCACAGATCCCAGTTTCTGCCGTCTGCAGGCCTGTCGATGGAGGCGAAGCCATGACCCCTGATGTTACTGCGTAGTTCAGTCACTGGTCAAATCCTCAGTGGGCGGAAAAATAACTTTACCCACAGAAACGTTCTTTTGGTTCTGCTTCTCAAGCTGCAAAGTATTTTATATTTTAGATACTTGTTGGTGTAAATCTGAGCTTTTCTCCACTGAAACACTGAATCCAGAGATGCTGCTGTGAACCTGCAGCATCTCTGGATGAAGCCCAGAAACCAGCCGAACGGATCGGACCTCCTGCAGGTTCACGAGCCCTTATCAAGGTCTAGGTGAGGTCTAGGTGAGGTCAAGGTGAGGCCTTCTCAGGGTTTTAGAGCGCCGGTGGGAGAAGGCTGGTCAGGTTTCCTGTTCCCTAGACTAAAGGCCTGAGCCTCGCTCTCTGGCTCCAGGCCTTTAGCCTCGCTCTCTCCCAGGCCTTACCCGTCCCTCAGGTCGGCTTTAGCCTCGCTCTCAGTTCGGCCTGGAGCCTCGTCTCTCACGGGCTCCAGGCCCTTTAGCCTCGTCTCTCTGGCTCCAGGCCTTTAGCCTCGTCTCCTGGTCCAGGCCTTTAGCCCGTCTCTCAGGTTCCAGCCTGAGCCTCGTCTCTCAGGTTCCAGGCCTGCCTCTCTCTCAGGTTCCAGCCTAGCCTCGTCTCTCTCAGGCCTTTAGCCCGTCTCTCAGGTCAGCCTACTCGTCTCTCAGGTTCCAGGCCTTTAGCCTCGTCTCTCAGGTTCCAGGCCTGGACTCGTCTCTCAGGTCCAGCTAGCCTCTTCTCAGCTCCAGCCTGCCTCGTCCTCAGCCAGGCCTTTGCCTCGTCTCCAGGTCCAGGCCTGGACTCGTCTCTCAGGTTCCAGGCTTTAGCCTCGTCTCTCAGGTTCCAGGCCTTTAGCCTCGTCTCTCAGGTCCAGGCCTTTAGCCTCGTCTCTCAGGTTCCAGGCCTGAACCTCGTCTCTCAGGTTCCAGGCCTTAGCCTCGTCTCTCAGGTCCAGGCCTGGAACCTCGTCTCTCAGGTCCAGGCCTTTAGCCTCGTCTCTCAGGTCCAGGCCTGTTAGCCTTAGCCTCGTCTCTCAGGTTCCAGGCCTTTAGCCTCGTCTCTCAGGTTCCAGGCCTTTAGCCTCGTCTCTCGGTTCCAGCCTTTGCCTCGTCTCTCAGGTTCCAGGCCTTTAGCCTCGTCTCTCAGGTTCCAGGCCTTAGCCTCGTCTCTCAGGTTCCAGGCCTTTAGCCTCGTCTCTCAGGTTCCAGCCTTGCCTCGTCTCTCAGGTTCCAGGCCTTAGCCTCGTCTCTCAGGTTCCAGGCCTGGAACCTCGTCTCTCAGGTTCCAGGCCTTTAGCCTCGTCTCTCAGGTTCCAGGCCTGGAACCTCGTCTCTCAGGTCCAGGCCTTTAGCCTCGTCTCTCAGGTTCGCAGCCTTTAGCTCGTCTCTCAGGTTCCAGGCCTTAGCCTCGTCTCGGGCTCCAGGCCTTTAGCCTCGTCTCTCAGGTTCCAGGCCTTTAGCCTCGTCTCTCGGCTCCAGGCCTTTAGCCTCGTCTCTCGGTTCCAGGCCTTAGCCTCGTCTCTCAGGCTCCAGGCCTCCTCGTCTCTCAGCCGGCTCGCCTCGGGCTCCGCTCTCTTCTCAGGTTCCAGGCCTTTAGCTCGTCTCTCAGGTTCAGGCTGGACCTCGTCCTCAGGTCGCCTTTAGCCTCTTCTTCAGTTCCAGGCCTTTGCTCGTCTCTTCAGTTCCAGGCCTGGAACCTCGTCTCTCAGGTTCCAGCTGGAACTGTCTCTCAGGCTCCAGGCCTTTAGCCTCGTCTCTCAGGTTCCAGGCTTTGCCTCGTCTCTCAGGTTCCGGCCTGGAACCTCGTCTCTCAGGTCGGCCTTTACCCGTCTCTCTGCTCCAGGCCTGAACCTCGTCTCTCAGGTTCCAGCCTTTAGCTTCGTCCTCAGTCCAGGCCTGGAACCTCGTCTCTCAGGTTCCAGGCTTCCCCCCCCCCTACCTCGTCTCTCAGGTCCAGCCTTTAGCCTCGTCTCTCAGGTTCCAGGCCTGCTCGTCTTCAGGCTCCAGGCGTTTAGCTTCGTTTCTCAGGTTCCTGGCCTGTAGCCTCGTCTCTCCGGCTCCAGGCCTTTGGCCTCGGCTCTCGGGTTCCAGGCCTTTAGCCTCGTCTCTCAGGTTCCAGGCCTTCGTCTCTCGGGCTCCAGGCCTAGCCTCGTCTCTCAGGTTCCAGGCCTTAGCCGTCTCTCGGTTCCAGGCCTGGCCTCGTCTCTCAGGCTCAGGCCTTTAGCCCGTCTCTCAGGTTCAGGCCTTAGCCTCGTCTCTCAGGTTCCAGGCCTGGAACTCGTCTCTCAGGTTCCAGGCCTGGAACCTCGTCTCTCAGGCTCCAGGCCTTTAGCCTCGTCTCTCAGGTTCCAGGCCTGGAGCCTCGTCTCTCAGGTTCCAGGCCTTTAGCCTCGTCTCTCAGGTTCCAGGCCTGGAACCTCGTCTCTCAGGTTCCAGGCCTGGAACCTCGTCTCTCAGGCTCCAGGCCTTTAGCCTCGTCTCTCAGGTTCCAGGCCTGGAGCCTCGTCTCTCAGGTTCCAGGCCTTTAGCCTCGTCTCTCAGGTTCCAGGCCTGGAACCTCGTCTCTCAGGTTCCAGGCCTTTAGCCTCGTCTCTCAGGTTCCAGGCCTGGAACCTCGTCTCTCGGGCTCCAGGCCTTTAGCCTCGATCCTTCCTGGCTTCCTGCTTCGTGGCGGCGCTGATCCTGACCAGACGTTGGCAGAAGTGACGCCTTCAGTGACGGCCTAATCCAATCATTTCCAACATGGTTCTCCTGGTTTCTGGTCCAGCCATGTTTGGCGTTGCCGTGGTGACGACAGATTTGTTTTTGGTTCTTAGTTTTCTTCCGTAGTTTCAGACTTTTCCTGGTTGTTCTGTATTTTCCTGGGTTTATTTGTAGTTTGGTGCTTGAGCTCCTCGTTAATTTCTCTGAAATATGCAACCTTTGGGTCGCCGTGCAATAAGAGCCCTGTGCGGTTGCCATGACGCCGCTTCTAGTAGCTTATTTAGAAGGTCAAAGCTGTCGACAATCAGTTTTAGGTGCCCATATTTATTGCCGTCAGGATCTGTAGCAGCGTTAGCCTTTATGGAGCAATAACCAAAGCAGGTCGGGTCCAAAGCGACCCGGTTCGAAGAGCTGACGGCGAATCGGATCAACTTTGGGATGTTCAGAAACCAAAGCTAACGGAGGAGCAGCAGCTGTTTTTGCTGCTGGGTTTTTATGCATGTTCTATTTGTTCAACTGTTTGGAGATGAAAACAAAATAATCTTTTCAATAAAACTAAAATATCTGGTAGAAATAAACTCCAGACTCTTGTTTTCTGTCAGCTTCACACTTTCGAACAATGTTTTCATTTATTAAGGGGAGAAAATCACCCAAATGAAGTTGCATAGTGAAGATCTGGAGGGAATTGTGTAGCTGCCAGCAGGGGGCAGCAGACCGCAGCACACAGCGGTGAGCCGCGGCGACGAGTTAGAGAGAAACGGTCAGACTAATCAGATATAAACTGGTTAGATGTGAATAAATGTAGTAATTCAGCCTCCGTGTTTCCATGACAAGTTTCTGTTTATCAGATTCTGACGCTGAACAGCTGATTGGACGTCCCTCCAAAATAAAACGCATCTAGTTTCCGCCTCATCTTTTTTTCTTCTTCATTTCTACAGACGTTGAATCGACCAGAATATTCCAGATTACTAAAATTAAACTCAGATTTAGACACTGGTGCTGCTGGAAGGATGAAAAGAGGTGCAACATGTCCAGATTTATAATTATAAACTATTATTTTCACTTTTAAAATGTATGCAAAGAAAATGAATTTAGTGCACATATGACTAAACATGAGTGTGTTTTAGAGCAGCAGAACGCGTTTCTGTTTGGCTTGACTGCTATTTAGTATTAGATTTTAGACATATTCTTGTTTTTAAATATTTCTTTTTCAGATCCTGACCTGTATAAGGTGCTTTAAAGGAAACCAGGAAGTTTTTATTGGAATTTAGGGATTTAACTGTTTTGTGTGTTTTTATGGATTTTTTCTGTTTAATTAAAACATATAGAAAATATCTAAATGTTTTAAATGCTAACAAGTAGCGTTAAGATTAGTATCTTAAAATATTTCCACCCCTTTTTTTTTAAGTTTCAATGTTTTAGAAGCCATGTTGTTTTGGTGATATTTCTTATGTCTGTACATTTATGACTGAGTTACTTCTGTGACCTTTTTGCAACTATAAAATGATAACTTAAAGTAGCTATGGCTAATAATATTACTACTAGTAATAAGAATAATTGATGTTATTAATATTACATTATTGTTGCTATATTATAATACTATATCATTATTATTTTTAATAGTAAATAAATTACTAAGCTAAAACTTTAAATTATACGATTTTTTTATTCTTTTTAAAAACGTATCACATAAAGAACCGAAACAAATTTGCGGAAAGGCTCTTTTATTTTGGTATGCACGCACCGGAAGTGGCTTCATTCCTGCTGTTAGCTTGACGTCGCTTGACCGCAGACCGACGGTGTCAGAGTCAGGAAACAGACAGAACCGAGCCGAACCGCCACAGCTCAACGGAGAGATTAGCCGGTGTCCCCGGCGCTGAGCTCAGGGTTTATCCGGGGATGGAAGACCCTCCCCGGAGGACAGACACCGCCTGAACCGGAGCCGCCGAGAAACGGTTTCACCGTTCGTTAGGAACGGGCGGGTTTATTCCCGGGGTTCCGGTCGTTTTTGGGCAGGTAGTCGTTAGCAGAACCTCGACTAGCTGTTCCGTTAGCTGCCCTGGATCCACCAGCCATTAACGGGTTAAGTACCGATCTAACAGGTTCGGGCGGCTTGGGTCGCAGCGGAGGGCGGGAATGTGTTTTTCACCTCCGGAACGTTGGATTACACGTGTGAACCCGGTCCGGTTCGTTCCCGGGGTATTGTCTTGAAGGAGACACCGGCGGCTGCTGCTTCCGCTCCCCGCCCCAGATGTGGAGCCGCGTTCGGGCTCGTTATGGCAGCTGAGCGGACATGGCGGGCTGGAGGAGACTCCTGACGGGAACAATCTCGGCTCTGAACCCGGAGGAGATGAGCTTTATTCCGGCGGTCTGGTGTCACTGAAGCGACCCGGGTTCACCGCACCAGAACCGGCCTGATTACCGAGTTTTTAACAGAAACGGTGTTTTTTACTCTGCGGAGGAGATGAAGAGGACGGAGAATAAAAACAGAGGAAGCTGAGCAGCTTGGAGCAGCAGGAGAGCGGAGAGGAGCGGAAGATGAGGTGAGCCTGTCAGTCGCGCTCTGGGCTTAAATCACCGATGAGCCGATATTTAAGTTCCTACTTAATCCGTCAAACGTCAACAATCGGATCAAATTCTGACTTTTTGAAGCGATCAGTGTGAAATATTAGCCTCCCAACAACAGTTCTCCATGTTTTATGTTAAAAACTTTAATCGACCCAGTAAAGCAATAAAGACAAAATATTTCAGCTAAACTTTTAGTGAACCGAACCAGGAATTTAAAATTTTTTATACAGAATATAAATGTAAAACATTTTAAAGTAAATGTTTTTCATATGGAAAAATTGAAACAGAATTTTTCATATCCAACTTGTTTTTTTAGATGTTCAGCAATTAACAATTTGTGTAATTTGCTTTAATTTCTAGCAGAAATACTAATTTGAGTTGATATTAATGTTAATGTTGCTACTGATTATCGGTAGTTATGATATTCCATACATTTCCTTAAACTTTCAACACCGTGTGGTAATATTAGCTCAGGTTCACTTATCGGATCAGTATCAGCTGTTGATGCCGATATATCGTGCGTCACTAATTCTGAGTCGCAAATTTTTAATTTTAACGTCTTTCACTTTATTGAATAAAAAATTACATGTTTGATATAAAATGTTCATCTTTAACACCAATAACTTGTTACTAAAGTTTTGGTAAAATCTCAGATTTTATGTAAATTTCAAGTTATTTTTTTATTTTCTTAGACAGAATTTTGACATTTTAAGTAGGGATGCACAAATATCGGTCCAGTAAGTAAAACTGGACCGATATTAACCACTGCTTATCTCCATCTTGTTTGTGATCGGGTGTTTAGCTGGATAAATATCAGTAACATGTATTTATCGGTCATAACCTCAGTATAAATATCGGACGGCGACATCGGTGGATCCATGAGTTTCAGCCTCGTTCTGCAGATTGCAGTGAGACTGAGCTTGAGAATATTATCTTAAATATTCGTATTAATGACGGAGATCGCTAAGATCCAACACGAGAATGTCTAAAATTTATGTTTTCATTCTTAATTTGAGAAATAATTCTGCAGCTTCTGCTCAACATGTCGTAAAAATCAATTCAGGATTTATTTGGTACAAAATTGTAACCTCAGAAGTCAGATTTTTGGATATTGGACTTATGTTTTATAAGGTTTATAGTTAAATGATGAATTCTTAAGTTTTGGTCAGAATTTGAGTTATTTTAAAATCTGTTCTCTTTCTGACACCAACATGGAGAGTTTTGTGTTTTGGAAAATATTTAACATGTTTTATCTTAATTAATGTTGAAATGTGTTTCTAGTCATTTTTACGGAACCGATCTGGGTTCTGACCCGTTGTATTCTGAGCTCTTGGCTCTGGTTCTGATCCGCGGCTGGTTGTCATTACGCCGTCCTGAAGGATTGTTGGTAATTCCTCAGCAGAGCGATTATGTAAGCTGGACGCCGGCCGGTCGGTCCGACCCGAAGGTTCTGCTCAGTCACTGCAGGTTCTGACCGGGTTCTGTTGGCCGGTGCTGGTCGTAATGTGCATTGGATCTGTAGAGAAGCTGAGTTCACACTGACATCAATCTGTTGATATTTTTGCCACATTTCAGATTTAATGCTGATGTTTGATCATTAAACAGTCGAAGCAAAAATTTAACCCTTAAGAAGTTAAAACATTTATTGATTGATGATATTAGCGCGTCAGATGGAGCTGAGGGTCCCGTCCAGAACCAGAACCGTCCAGCTGATGGAGCTGAGGGTCCCGTCAGAACCAGAACCGTCCAGCTGATGGAGCTGAGGTCCGTCACGCTCCATCAGCTGGACGGTTCTGGTTCTGGACGGGACCCTCAGCTCCATCAGCTGGACGGTTCTGGTTCTGGACGGGACCCTCAGCTCCATCAGCTCTAGCTGCTGCTCAACATTTGGGCCCAGATTGGATTTTATTTTACTGATTTTATTTATTTTTTTCTGCAAGATGCAGAATATTCAACCTGCATCAGGACCCGTGTGCTGGGTTCCAGAAGGAAACACTAGGCTAGGCTAGGCTAGGCTAGGCTAGGCTATGCTAGGCTATGCTATGCTAGGCTAGGCTATGGAGAGAACTAGCAGTAGAGTCCTGACTGGACGGTTTTGTCTGGTCCAGTTTGCAGTCCATGCTCCTCTGGACCTTTGACCCGGCGGCTTGTTTACTCAGAACTCTGTTTACACTGATGACCCGGTTCTGGGTCACTGACCGGCTCCATGGCAGCAGTAAAGCAGATAACGGGTCGGTTCTGGTGGGTGCTGCTCAGGAACTGACCCTGGTTGTGGTTCTGTTGACCCACACTCTTTTTTACTTTTAATCAGTTATGAGGCAAAACCTGGAACTGCTGCTGCGCAGTTACTCAACAGTTGTTGCTAGGCGACCAAAGCTTACTCAACAAGTTGTTGCTAGGCGACCAAAGCTTACTCAACAAGTTGTTGCTAGGCGACCAAAGCTTACTCAACAAGTTGTTGCTAGGCGACCAAAGCTTACTCACAAGTTGTTGCTAGGCGACCAAAGCTTACTCAACAAGTTGTTGCTAGGCGACCAAAGCTTACTCAACAAGTTGTTGCTAGGCGACCAAAGCTTGACTGAGTGAGTTAGCTTAGCTAGCCATGAGAGTTGAGCGGCTAAAGTCTTTACTCTGCCTACATCTCCCAGAATGCTGTGCGGTTCTGGATCAGACTTCAGTTAATCTTCTATATGCTGATTGTTCTGGTGTTTGTGACAGATTCTGTTCTGCAACAATAAATCCAGTTTTCCTAAAGTTACTCCGGCTGGTTGGTTCTGACTGACTGGAGACGAAAACCAGCTGGATTGGATCCAAGGCGTTCGGCGTTCCCTCCCGTTTAGTTCCCACGCTGTTCGGCGTTCCCTCCCGTTTAGTTCCCACGCTGTTCGGCGTTCCCTCCCGTTTAGTTCCCACGCTGTTCGGCGTTCCCTCCCCTTTAGTTCCCACGCTGTTCGGCGTTCCCTCCCCTTTAGTTCCCACGCTGTTCAGCGTTCCCTCCCGTTTAGTTCCCACGCTGTTCAGCGTTCCCTCCCGTTTAGTTCCCACGCTGTTCAGCGTTCCCTCCCGTTTAGTTCCCACGCTGTTCGGTGTTCCCTCCCCTTTAGTTCTCACGCTGTTCGACGTTCCCTCCCGTTTAGTTCCCACACTGTTCGGCGTTCCCTCCCGTTTAGTTCCCACGCTGTTCGGCGTTCCCTCCCCTTTAGTTCCCACGCTGTTCGGCGTTCCCTCCCGTTTAGTTCCCACGCTGTTCGGCGTTCCCTCAGTGCCATCGGAGGTGTTGTGTTGCAGCGGGTCCGTTGGTTCCGATCCGATCCGCTGGATGAGTCTCGCTGAAGGTCTCCGGTCGGACGGGTTCATGTTGACCTGAACGATTCTGATTCTGGAGGTTTTTATAATCACATATTGAACCTTTCAAAGTAAAACTCTGAGCTGATGAAGCAGCTGTTTGGGTTCTGCTCCAGTGAACCAGAACCAGCAGAAAGAACCGGTTCTGATCCAAACTGTGGTGAGTCGCATCATGGCTGCTCTGCTGGAGCGTCGGCAGGAGAAAGACGAATGATTATTGATAATAATAACTGATCAATCAGACGACGTGTTTAAAATGCTTCCAGATTGTTATTCCCACATGTTGAATCCCTTCAGGAATTCCTGTTTCCTCCACTGGAAATTTTCACCAAGCAACAAGAACAGCAGCAGAAAACGGAAAACTGGCATTTAGAGATCTGAATATTCAATCATGTTTGTTATGGAGGATGAAAACTGAAGTTAACGCCATGAATTAGAATAAGTTTTATGTTTAACTATGAATATTTATAGCAGCAGGCGAGCAAAGGGTTAAAGGATCAGAGCAAAAACTGGAGGAAACCTGGATCCAGTTTAAAGGATCTGCAGTTTTACTGTTGTTACCAAGAGCAACACGTTTCAAGTATTAAAATAAAAAATGAAACTCCACCAATAAACACATTTTGATTTACAGTGTAACAGTTAAACTTTGGGATCCAACTGATCCAGAATGAAACCTGATGAAGCTCAGCATCAACGCTGCGGTCCGAGTCGGGAATCGTCTCTGGTTCTAATCTGCTGCAGCAAACTGGACCTGCTTAATCTCAATCTGAGCTGCAGATTAGCAGGATTCCTTCTGACGCTGCTTCAGATTGAACTTTGACCTGCTAGGAGCTGGAAAACATTCAACTTCTGAAACATTCAGCTAGCGCCCAGCTACTCCCAGCTAGCGCCCAGCTAACATTCAGCTAACTCCCAGCTAGCGCCCAGCTAACATTCAGCTAACTCCATCTAGCGCCCAGCTGACATTCAGCTAGCGCCCAGCTGACATTCAACTAGCGCCCAGCTGACATTCAGCTAGCGCCCAGCTAACATTGAGCTAACTCCAGCTAACATTGAGCTAACTCCCAGCTAGCGCCCAGCTAACATTCAGCTAGCGCCCAGCTAACATTGAGCTAACTCCAAGCTAACATTCAGCTAGCGCCCAGCTAACATTCAGTTAGCGCCCAGCTAACTCCCAGCTAGCGCCCAGCTAACATTCAGCTAACATTCAGCTAGCGCCAGCTGACATTCAGCTAGCGCCCAGCTGACATTCAGCTAGCGCCCAGCTGACATTCAGCTAGCGCCCAGCTGACATTCAGCTAGCGCCAGCTGACATCAGCTAGCGCCCAGCTAACATGAGCTAACTCCCAGCTAACATTGAGCTAACTCCGCCCCAGCTAAATTCAGCTAGGCCCAGCTAACATTGAGCTAACTCCAGCTAACATCAGCTAGCGCCAGCTAACATTCAGCTAGCGCCCAGCTGACATTCAGCTAGCGCCCAGCTAACCTTCAGCTAGTGTTTGGTCTTTTGCACCAAATGATAATCACATGATGAGCTCCATAACTGAACCTTATCTGAAGGGTCATTTTATAATTCATTTATTTCTTTCTGTTGTTTGTTAATTTTGAATATTTAAAATGTCTTCCAGTTCCAGTGATCAATGTTTTAGAATGTGAACTTATTTGATCTTTCACAATGTGTTGCATCATCATCATTATTATTATTATTATTATTATTATTATTATTATTATTCTAATTATTATTAATCATGTTTCTCGCCGTTTCCTGAATGAGATGAAAACTCTTCCAGCTCCAGCAGAGCAGCGCTGCGTTGGTCCAGCAGACGTGCATCAGGGTCTCACCAAGCTGCATTTCTTCTGCAGTAACGAGCTCTGGACGCGCCTCAGAGGTCAGAGGTCAGCCCATCCTCTGGGTCTGGTGGATGTGCAGCAACGTTCTGCAGCTGAACAGAAACAAAACGGCTTCAGTTATACAAGCTGACATCATTAGAAACCAGAGATCAGGCCGACCTCTGACCTCTGACCCTTCGGCTCCTCAGTGGTTCTTCTAGCAGCTGCAGAACATTCAGGCCCAGAGACGAAAGTCTGAGACAGAGAGACAAACCAGAAGCTGCAGCTGGAGACCTGACTAGAACCAGGAGGGTGGAGCACCAGCTGGTTCTACACCACCTAGATCTACACCACCTGGTTCTACACCACTAGTTCTACACCACCTGGTTCTACACCACCTGTTCTAACCACCTGGTTCTACACCAGCTGGTTCTACACCACCTGGTTCTAGACCACCTGGTTCTACACCACCTGGTTCTAGACCACCTGGTTCTACACCACCTAGATCTACACCACCTGGTTCTACACCACCTGGTTCTACACCACCTGGTTCTACACCACCTAGTTCTACACCACCTGGTTCTACACCACCTAGTTCTACACCACCTGGTTCTACACCACCTGGTTCTACACCACCTGGTTCTACACCACCTGGTTCTACACCACCTGGTTCTACACCACCTGGTTCTACACCACCTAGTTCTATACCACCTGGTTCTACACCACCTGGTTCTACACCACCTAGATCTACACCACCTGGTTCTACACCACCTGGTTCTACACCACCTGGTTCTACACCACCTGGTTCTATACCACCTGGTTCTACACCACCTAGATCTACACCAGCTGGTTCTACACCACCTTGTTCTAGACCACCTGGTTCTACACCACCTAGATCTACACCAGCTGGTTCTACACCACCTGGTTCTAGACCACCTGGTTCTACACCACCTAGATCTACACCACCTGGTTCTACACCACCTAGTTCTACACCACCTGGTTCTACACCACCTGGTTCTACACCACCTGGTTCTACACCACCTAGATCTACACCACCTGGTTCTACACCACCTGGTTCTAGACCACCTGGTTCTACACCACCTGGTTCTAGACCACCTGGTTCTACACCACCTAGATCTACACCAGCTGGTTCTACACCACCTGGTTCTAGACCACCTGGTTCTACACCACCTAGATCTACACCAGCTGGTTCTACACCACCTGGTTCTAGACCACCTGGTTCTACACCACCTGGTTCTACACCAGCTGGTTCTACACCACCTGGTTCTAGACCACCTGGTTCTACACCACCTGGTTCTACACCACCTGGTTATAGACCACCTGGTTCTAGACCACCTGGTTCTACACCACCTGGTTCTAGACCACCTGGTTCTACACCACCTGGTTCTAGACCACCTGGTTCTACACCACCTGGTTCTACACCACCTAGTTCTAGACCACCTGGTTCTAGACCACCTGGTTCTACACCACCTGGTTCTACACCACCTGGTTCTAGACCACCTGGTTCTAGACTACCTGGTTCTACACCAGCTGGTTCTACACCAGCTGGTTCTACACCAGCTGGTTCTACACCACCTGGTTCTAGACCAGCTGGTTCTACACCACCTGGTTCTAGACCACCTGGTTCTAGACCACCTGGTTCTACACCAGCTGGTTCTACACCAACTGGTTCTAGACCACCTGGTTCTAGACCACCTGGTTCTAGACCACCTGGTTCTAGACCACCTGGTTCTAGACCACCTGGTTCTACACCAGCTGGTTCTACACCAACTGGTTCTACACCACCTGGTTCTAGACCACCTGGTTCTAGACCACCTGGTTCTAGACCACTGGTTCTACACCAGCTGGTTCTACACCAACTGGTTCTACACCACCTGGTTCTAGACCACCTGGTTCTAGACCACCTGGTTCTAGACCACCTGGTTCTACACAGCTGGTTCTACACCAGCTGGTTCTACACCAACTGGTTCTAGACCACCTGGTTCTACCACCTGGATCTACACCACCTGGTTCTACACCACCTGGTTCTACACCACTGGTTCTACACCACCTGGTTCTATACCACCTGGTTCTACACCACCTGGATCTACACCACCTGTTCTACACCAACTGGTCTATACCACCTGGTTCTGCACCAACTGGTTCTACACCAGCTGGTTCTACACCACCTAGATCTATGCCACCTGGTTCTATTTCATAGTTCTACACCAGCTGGTTCTACACCACCTGGTTCTACACCACCTGGTTCTACACCACCTGGTTCTACACCAGCTGGTTCTACACCAACTGGTTCTACACCACCTGGTTCTAGACCACCTGTTCTACACCACCTGGTTCTACACCACCTGGATCTACACCACCTGGTTCTACACCACCTGGTTCTACACCAGCTGGTTCTAACCAACTGGTTCTACACCACCTGTTCTAGACCACCTGGTTCTATACCACCTGGATCTACACCACCTGGTTCTACACCACCTGGTTCTACACCACCTGGTTCTACACCACCTGGTTCTACCACCTGGTTCTACACCACCTGGTTCTACACCACCTGGTTCTACACCACCTGGTTCTACACCACCTGGTTCTACACCACCTGGATCTACCACCTGGTTCTATTCATAGTTCTACACCAGCTGGTTCTACGCCACCTAGATCTACACCCTGAAATCCTGCCTGTAGTTTTAAATCACTGAACGGATTAAGATCTGCTGCTGAAGCAGCATTCAGCGTCTATGCGCCACAGATCTAGACTGTTGGACAGGCGTGGCCGGCGGCGTCTCGCAGCCAGCCGGCTGCATCAGCGCGTGCTGCAGCGTGTTCGACCCGAGAACGGTGCCGCAGCAGCTGATCAGCCAGACACAGCTCTGTTTGCAACAGGACCTATGGCAGGCCGTTTTATCATAAAATCTGCTTCACTGCACTCACATCCAGAATCTGGATCTGGTTTGTTTTGGTTCATTAGGATATTTCTAATTATACAATTCACCATTAAATCGTTGAAGATATCTATAATTAATTACTAGTTATCTGAATTTTAATGAAATTTACTAATTGTGAAGTAAATGTAATATATTTAGCTTTTTATTCTGACTACTTGAATACTAAATAAATCTTAAAGAAAGCCTTCTGAAAAGGCCCCTTAATGTGTCGACAGCAGCACTTTCAGCTCTTCAAAGCTGTTTTTAAATGCATGTTTTTGTGTCTTGGTAGGAAACAAATAGGAAATCCTTTCAGATTCCTGCAGATCGTCAAAGTTCTCCTTTTATCCCAAACTGCTGAACTTTCTACATTCTGCCATTTTCTGACAATTTGTGCAGGAAACCCGTAAAGAGGAAGTGGCAGCACAAGGAGCCCAACTGTCCCAATTCAAAATGTGAAAATGAAATGTTGAGCCATGATTAAATCTGATGTCTCTTGAATTATAATTACGGATCTTCACATGACGAACCTGATGACGCCATCTTGAGAGGAATTTCATCAAAAGAATTGTTGCTAGGCAGAATATAAACACAGATCCCAGGACGTAACGATGTGGTTGTGTTGGGTCAAAACTCCAGTGTTAGAAATCTGAATTGTAATTACAGATAGTTGAGTGAAGCTGATTTATGTTAAACAGCTTGCCGTATCCAGATCAACACTTTTCTGGGTTTCCAACAGAAAGTTCTGGAGTCGGTGAGCGTTTCCCATCCGCACAGGAAGCTGCAGCTGCTCCTCAGCATTAGCACAGCGTTAGCATCAGAGTGACGGCGTTCAGCTGCAGCTATCAGCGCCTCCTCCCTCTTTATCAGCGCCACATTTTCTCAGACGCCCCCAGAAACGAACCGACGCAGCGCATCAGTTCCTGAGTCTCACCAAACGCTGCAGCCAATCACTTTCCTTCCTCTGTGGTTCACGTTAAAACTGCTGATTTTAACTTTAAATTTACCAAAATGAAGCGAATCTGAAATCAGGAATTAGCTGAACTGAT
>NW_027675223.1:0-22807 GCF_904066995.2 Poecilia reticulata | reverse complement strand
TTTACGCGCTTTATTGTCCAGCGCTCTGCGCTTGTTTCTGCCTAAGGATCTGCACTTTAATTTCTTTCCTCTCTCAACAGTCAGCTGTTATTCCTCTACTTAAACTGCATAAGTAGGATCATATTCTCTTTAGCTTTTCTCTGTGTGCTGCAAACTCATTAAATGTAAGTCATTAGAAGCCCGAACCACCATCAGGCAATAATTCTGGTCCGACCCGAACTATTGTTACCTGTCAAATTACCTGTCCAAACAGAGCTTCCTAACCAAGGTGTCCATAACTCTTCAACACGCTGTCAGCTCCCGGTCCGAAAGACGCATTTAGTTCAGTGTCCATGAGATGATATTCAGAAGGATCTTTTATTGATTGATTTAGTTTCCTCTGCGATGAACTCTGCATAAAGTCTATCATGTCTCCATGTGCGCCAGTCAAAGGTGTTAATTATAACATGTCAAATGACAGAAGAAAAATAACCAAATATTCAGTTGGTTATTTTTTAATTATTTATATTTATATATATAATATATATATATATATATATATATATTATATATTATAGATAGATAGATAGATGTACACACACACATTTTAAATTTTGCCCCCCCACAGGTAGTCCTGGCCCCCCCTTAGCCCCCCCAACTTTAAACGTCTAGCTCCGCCACTGTCTGTAAGTGGTCCGGTATGAAACGGGGGTGATTGAACACCACAGCACTTTTAAATTTCAATAATCAGAATGCAGAAATTGTTTCCGTTGTTTTAAAGGTTTATGTCAGTCTGTCTTCCATGACACTTTCAATTTGACTCATTAGGATTTGATTAAGAACCAGATTTGTTCTTTGTAATTTCTGTCCAGTAAAACTATTAATCTATAAATCAATAGACAGATCTATATAAAGATATAATCCATGTTTCTGTCTCATATTTGTTATGGCATTAAAGGATCTGGAACTTTAGGTTTGTCACTGAAGGCTCTGGTTTGCTCAGTAAATGCCATGTGGGTGAAATTTTATGGATGACACTCTGGTGTCCCATTCTCCTGAAGGCAGCACAGAGCGGCACCACCAGAACCCCACAGAAGCACTGAAGAGAAGAAGAGCTATGATTAATGTAGTTACAGTTCTATCCATGTTTTAATGTTGCAGAGCTCAGTTGTTTTGGAAATAGTTCAAAGTTTAAACTGGCAAAATGTCCGCAAATGGCGACAGAAAAATTTAAATTGGGATAAAACGCAAGAGTTACTTGGTTGTTCAACAATAATTGAAGATGTTTTTTTTAATGGTATCTTCTGTTGAATATCCATTACCCAATAAATATAATCACTACACAACCTTTTTTTAATTCTACATGTAAAAATTAACCAAAGTATGAAAAAACTAAAGCTATTATTTATAGTACAATAATTTTAATTTAAGGCAAATATGAGAGAAAACCGCCTTGTTTCATTTCTCTCAATAACAATAATTTAATAAAATAAAATTTTGCTATTTAATTTTAAATAAATAGTAAAATTATTATTAATTATTCATTAACTAAATAAATAAGAATAAGAATAAGATGTCAATATTAATATACTAATTAATAATTAGTAACAAGCAATTATTTAATCATTGTTTAATAATTTCATTAAATTAATTACTTAATTTATCATAGTAAATCAATTTATTTAATTATAAATACACTAAATAAATGGATGCAATTAATTTGAATAATAAAATAATCGTGTTTAAGCAATAAAATATTTTATTAATAAATTAATGATTTAATTTGATTAGATTTTACAATATGGCAGAATGTAAGACGTCAGCAAGTTTAATCAGAACACATTCAGTAAATACTGTTTACAGAACTCCAACCTTGCATTATGACTGCATGTTCTCTGAGTGAGATACATCGATAAGCATGTTTTCTAATGCTTCAGATAAGTGAATTTAATGTCAAGATGACCAGACAAACTAAAGAAAACTGGCACTTTATTCAACATCTAAAACATCAGCTAGTTCAAATTCAAACTGATCTATTTATTACACCAGTTTCTCTGACACTCCCCTCCGCTGCAGCTCACTGATAACCCCTCTAATTCGAGAGAGACGCTGTATTAAACAGAACCTTTTCGTGATACAGACATTGCCAAGTTTGGCTTTGAGAAACCATCAATAAACGTGTTTGCACTCTTCCTCTATAGCTAAAAGCGAGCATTCATGCAGCCGTCATGGGATCAATATTAACGTTAATGTGCCCTCCATGCAGAGTTTTTCCTCTCAGGTTGTCCGGGTTTCTCTTCCTCTCTTCACAACTGGACCCGGCCACAGAGACATCAGTGTCTGATAACATGGAGCGGCTTAATGTTTAGCCCAGAATCCACACTCACACGCACGTGCACACACAAGGGGAGCAGAGGGATTATAAAGGCGCACAGATCTATACACGGCCAGGGATGAAGGGCAGAAAAGTAGCAGAGGGAGGGAGAAGTGGTCGAGGTGAGAGTTATTACTTTTAATTGCATTTAATTAGCTTCAAAACAGAAATTTCAAGCCTCAATTAAATTCCTCACCTTATTTTCACTTGAATTAATCTCAATAATGCAAATTATTACTAATGTCTTAATTTATCAGAAATAATACACACTTGTCCGTGTTGTGTTGATCATTTAAAGAGTTTGTTCGCACAGAGTGAAAGCTTGCTGAAGATTAGCCGTGTCTTTAATTTGCTAAGCAGGACTATTAGTTGTTAATCCACATTAGAGGTGTGTGTCCCGTAAGCGGAAACGAAGGAGGAGCAGTATGCATGAACAAAGTGCAGCAAAACGATATTAATAAAACCTTATCATGTTTCAGAGTGCAATTTGTTACACACCTTATTTTCCTCACGATAACAGAGAAAGGTTTAAGTACGGTAGTAATATTTGTCACTACATACCCTCAAATGAGTCATTATTTTTCCAGGATGGAGTGAGTAGATGATTTAGTTAAATCTCTAAAAAGTTACACCTATTTGTAAGCATTGGCAAGCAACTAGCATAAATCATGTTGGATTCTTAGCATCTTTTCTGGTAGAATTGGTGAAATTCAATTAGCTTAATGGCACAGACCCAATTTTTAACCTTAACATAAACTTTTTCAACAGTTTTGATATCTGGGCTTCATGTTATCCTCCTTTATTTACTCCAGAATCAGTTTGGATGTTTGATTGGGATCATTGTCCAGTTAGAAAACGCAACAGTCTCCAAGTTTCAACCATCTAACTGTTAATTTCAGCTCAAATTGAAGACATTTGAGGTTTTTATTTGTTACTCCATCCACTGACAGCAAGTCAGACCCACAGAAAGATGCAGCCACCACTTTGCGTGGCAGTTGGGATTGTTTTTTGGCTTGACATCATGACCATGACTTCTCCTCCAAATACTTATCATGTAATCGTGAATAATTATTTAGTCCTTTTGACCAACTGGCCAACTTTTCTTAAGAAGGAATTGGCCTTGCCCATTAAGGCAGCTTTTATTGGCAATAAATTAATGCTTTTGGTGTTTCAAAAGCTTCCTAAATATTAAGGAACATTCGACGGCAAAGTGCTGTTACCTAGCAACCCCAACAGAGTTCCGCACGTCACCTAGCATCACAAGCTGAGCTCCAGCACATTTGGTCAGCTGGTTTACCGCTGTACATGGCTGCTGGAAAATCAAATGTTTTTTGTTTTCTTTTTGTAAACTTACTATTCTGAAACCACTTGCTACATTCTTGTTGGCTGTGCAGGAGGCTCCACTTCTGCTTTTCAAACATGTACAGTTGTATAATTGGGCATCTGTTTGCAGCCATTTTCATTTGCGAGTGTAAATGTTGAGTTTGGGGGCGTGGCTAGCAGCAGCTTATTTTGATTTAGTGACAAAAAGTCTTAAAATAGCTCACAGGCAGAACTGAGCAGACTGAAATCTCATTATATAAGAATTATTTGTGCAAATGAAAATGTAATGAACACGTTTTGTGTCAGCCATAAACCTTTTCTAACCTGATCGAAAAAGCATAATAGGCCACCTTGATGGAAATTTGCTAATTGGAGACAAATAATGAGCTATTTGTTCGCAATTATAAGCAGAATGTTTGGATTAGGACCCATGAAATGGCTTTCAAGCTAAAGAAATATCACACTATTAGTCAGGTAAAGTGGTGGCTGCATCATTCTGTGGGCCTATCTTGCCAAAAATGTAATGAACTTGTTTTTTATAGCCATTGTAAAACCCATTTGTGCCCAAGTTTTTACTTCCTGCAGCGTCTTTAGATGTTGCTTCAGTATTTCCACATAATGTTCTGTCCTCACGATACTGACTGTTTCGTGAAGTGCACCAGTCCCTCCTGCAGCAAAACAACCCCACAACATAATGCTGCCACCTCCGTGTTAAACAGTCAGAATGGTGTTCTATTAATTTTTATTATTAATTCATTTCTTTGTCCCTGTGTGCATTTGCAAACATCAAACTGTTGTTTTTATGTTTCTTTTGCAGTGACAGATTGGCCTTTCAGCTCATGTTCATATTTGTTTCACTGTAGACAATAACACACTTACCAGGTTTTTGCTTTTGTTCCTGGGTTGACCTTAACATTGCGGACCAGAACCCGTCTCCTGCCTGAGCGGGATGATGATGGTCGAACGTTCCCATCTTGTTTGTACTTGCATGTAATTATTTGTTTTAACGACATCTGGAAATTGCACCCCATTCGAACCAGACTTATGCGAGTTCGCAGTTCTCTTCCTTAAACTTTGGCCGATTTATTTCCCATGATGTTACACAAGGAAGCAGTGTGTTTTAGGTGTGTCTCTAATTAGCTCAGATGTTTTGAATAAACGGCCCAAATTGCTTAACGGCATAATATTCTTAGTGTTTATTAACTTTAAAATAGCTTTAAAAAATTACCTCTCATTATTCAGGCATTTAGCAAATGGAAAAATGTTGGAATTTCTCATTTTAATTGGCGTAAAACAGGAAATGTTTATTCTAATTTCACGTCAGACTGAAAAAAATGCGCTTGTCTTTTTATGCTGTATGTAAACTTCTGGTTTCAACTATACAAAAGGCAGAAAAGTCTTTTAGAGGAATTTATAGACATCTGTTCAAGATATTTGGGTGTGTTAAAGTCTAGATTAAGAAACAAAACACTTAAAAATTGTTTAAAAACAGCGAAGGAGCCACCAAGACTGAAGTTTTTCACCAATGTCGATAACTACAGTGACAACCAAGAAAGAACTTTCTTCTTCGTTGGTTTATTAGCAGCACCTGAACTCTGCTTTGCCTCTTAGATCCGAAGGAAACAGCTAAATGTCTTCCAGGGGTGCTCAAAGTTTGGTCCAGGGGCCATTTTAGGCCCTCAGGATGATTGATCGCAGTTCAAAAAGCCTAAATTTGGTTGTTCAGTTCAGGCAATTGGTGAAGATACAAATTTAAAAACAACATTGTGGTGAGATTTGATTTAAAAAATAGATACTATTAAAATGGAAAATTTAAGGTGCAGCACAAAGTATTTATGAAGGTTCTTGCTTTTAATTTAATTTAGGGACCAAAAGCATCCAGTCGCTTTTACCAAGACGCACATTTGAAAACGCCTATTTAATTAACTTGGTAAAATGAAAAACGAGTGATCAAAATCTTGTTCCTGTTGCTAAAAAAGATTCAGAAAAATCCAGAAAAATTAACAATTTAAACCAGGTAAACATGATTCACGCAACGCTTGTCTACAAAAATCGGACTGCTTTGCTTATTTTACTAAAATACTGCGTGTTTAGTTGGTTGTCTATTTAACAGTTAAAAATAAAATGTATATTAGTTTTTGTTATTATCATTAAGAATAAATTAAAAATTATTAACAATTTTGTGGCCTTTATGCCAAAACATTTGGTCACCGTTGGTTAACTTAGTTCCAATAAATGACGTCAATCTGTAAAATAGGAAAGTTTAGGTTGTTCCACTAGCTGAAAAAGTAGCGGTATTTTCTTTTTATCGTAACTTTATATTAAAATATGACTCAGCAGACGAGGGTTGGGAGTGAAACTGCAACTTTTACCATCATCAGTCAGTCGTCCCGGTTCAGGCGTCATAGAAAAGCTGCAGAGTGTTTGCTGCAGGCTACTTGCTCATTCAGAGCAGGTTCACCTGATTGTTTTACCTGAAAGTCTTCACATTAAGACTGAAAAGATTTGTCACTTCTCATAAGTTCAGTCAGTGGAAACTGCAGAAGGGCACAGCTTCAGGCTAAAGTAAAAGTCTTCCAGACAAATCCTTTTAGCTTCAGCTAATGTTGTGTTTTACAATGTATTCCTTGCACTATTTTATATTTTTTCATGCTACATAGAGGAGTTTCTCTTTAATTAAGAAGTCAACACCTATTAATAGCAGTATGGCAATATTTCCTGAATGTATTCAACCTGACTTCACTAGATAAAATTAAAATACCATTTTATATAAAGGTAATTCAAGAATTAACCCTTTTTTACACGAAATTACAAATAAAGAGTCACTCACCGGCGTTATTGAGCAGAAAAGATGCACATCAATCTTTCATGAAAATCTTAGATGAAAAGCAAGCAAAAGAGTTATTGTCAAACTCGTTTGACAAAAGAGTTTGACAATAACTCTTTCGTCAAACTCTAATAACCCATGAATTAATTCATTTGGTGCTTCACAGTGTAAAGTGTTTTGATCTTTCTCAGTGATTAAACGTTCCTCTGTGACTCAGCTGTGGTTTTTGATGTTGTGATAAGGATTTTGAGCAGCTACAGCATCCTGTGGATCGTTGTCGTACATCTACGACAGTAGCAGAGGCCGGGTATTTCCTGCAGCTCTGAGAAACTGTACGGAGACATCAGTTCAGTTTCAAGATTAACCTTTAAATCAAGTCAGGTGTTTTTGTATGGCACGTTTCAGCAACAAGGCATTTCAAGGTGCTTTATATCATAAAAACACAAAAATACAAAGTCATAAAACACACAGTTAACAATTGATTCGAATTTTTATTTGTGAAATATAGTTATTTGCCAAACTGCATGCATGTTGGTTTAATCAAATGTAGCTTGGCATTTTTATTTTTCACAAACTAAATACCATTCACAAATGTTTTCCCTGGCAGAACGCAGTCAACTGATTTAATCCCTTAAGGCTATCTCAAACCCACCAATCCTGTCTAGGTGGAGCTTTATTTTTAATGACTTTTAAAAAATAAAAGTCATTATTTCAAGTATAATGCATTTCAAGTATAGGAATACTTGAAATGCATTCCTATACTTGAAATAGGAATGCATTTCAAGTATTTCATAACTTATTTGTTATGAAATACATAAATAAATTATGTTATTTGTAAATAACTTATTGATATTTACAAATAAGTAATAAACATAATAAGCTTCTCTTCTCAACTTTATATCATTTGAGTCATTTCTCAACAATTAACTTCATTCCAGGATCTGGTTACTGTGTTCATTTTATTCAACTAGAGTCAAGGTCAAGTTTTAAAACGTTTTTTGCAGTGATCTGGTCCGAACAGGTTCTGAAATACTTTAAAAAAGCTTTACATATTCCACACTGTAATTATTTAACAAATACATTAAGCCAAATTGGAATGAAAATTGCTCCATTTTGATTTAAGAGAGCCGATAGTTGCCATTTACTTCTAAACACTTTCAGTTGATTAACTTATTATCATCAGTTTTGATGAATTTTGTAACTACAAGAGTTTTCTATTGGAGAGGAAAGACATCAGGTTCTTAAAGAAGGAACTGTTCCTGCCTATGAGCCTTGGTTGAGTTAAAACACAATTTCCAAACAATTAGATTTTTCTACAATGATATCATTATTTATAAGATAGTGGCATCTTCTCGGATGAGGTTGTTTTAAGGTCAGATGTGACCTATTATGCTTCCTTGAATAGGTTAGGATAGGTCTAAATGTTCATTACATTTTTTTACACAGTCATCCTTATATAATGACATTTTATTCTAGTCAGTTCTGCCCATATGGTTCTGCCTATGAGCTGTTTTTAGGACGTCTTGTCACTTTAAATCCAAATAAACTGCTGCTAGCCACGCCCCCCCAACTCAACGTTCTGATTGGTTTCCTAGGCTACGGGCTGGGGTTGCTTGGTAACGGCTGTCTCAACATTCGGAAGGTGTGTGAAACGGCTCATTTTCTAGACTCGACTATAAAACGTTAATTTATTACCTAAAAAATGGATTGGTGTTTTTTTCAGCACTTGGGCTGTTTTTCAAAGAAGTAGAAACAGGAATGGAAGTGTAAAAATGGCGACGGTGGTTCTGGGCCACCATCGCAACGAATAGCCGTTTTGTGATCAGGTTGTAGGATCGATTTCAGCTTCCTCAGATGTCGATGCACTATAAAACTGACTGATTAATATTGTAATATAAACAAGTTTATGTTTATACTGTATATATTTCGTACATTGATTACACTGTTGGATCTGACTTTTAATCTCATTGTACATGTGTACAGTGACAAAATGAATTGAATTTAATTGAATTTAATTTCCCCTTAGGATCAATAAAGTATATTCTGTTATGTTCTGAGTTCAGTCCATTTTCCAATTTACTATTTAAAAAGTGACTGAAAGTTTACAGTTGTCCTAAATTGAATCACATAAAACTTTCCAAATAGCCTTTCAGGACAAACTAATTTCAGTGTGTGTGTGTGTGTGTGTGTGTGTGTGTGTGTGTGTGTGTGTGTGTGGTGTGTGTGTGGGTGTGTGTGTGTGTGTGTGTGTTGCAGGGACTGTTGTTGGAGAGGAACCCCAGCAGAACCTGACGGCCCCCTCATCCCCTCTCAGCTTGTTTCGTCTCTATGTTTACGCTCTGCACGGCTGCCTCTGCGAGGTGGCCTTCACCGCCATGTACGACTGGTGCAGCACCCGGACCAGAGGCTGCCGGGCCACAGCAGCATCTGGGCGCTGCCATGTACGGCTCCGCCATCTTCTGCATGGAGGCCCTGAGGGCCCGGCTGCTGGCCAGAGCCGCTCGCTCCCTGCGAGACTGGCAGTTTACACTTTATTCATTTACATGTGGGAGTTCAGCTGGGGGTGGGGCTGAGTCTGCTGGGGGCCTGTCCGTGGGATTACTCAGCACATCGTTACAATCTGGGAGGACTGGTGACTCTGGATTATGCCCCTGCCTGGGCTGTAGCTGGACTTATAGCGGAGCAGCATGTAATCAAGAATACGTTAAGGATAAGATTGAAAAACACTGATTTCATCAGTTAAATTATGTCCTTCCAAATCACCACATGACATTTAATGTCATTTTTAGCTGGAACAACACAATGTTAGTGTATTTTTAACACTGTCATAATTAAAAATGTGAAGATTTTTTAAAATTTACATCAGTGCTAGGTAAGAATAATATTGAAAAAATGATTACTTTCATGATTATCTTAAACAATATCCTTCCAAAATCTCCCTAACATTTCATGTCATTTTTTTGCAGAAACAACACAATGCTATTGTATTTTTAACGTTTAATTATTAAAAAGGTTGAGATTGTTAATGTCCAATTAACAGTGCACTAAAGATAACATTGAAAAATGACTTATTTCATGATTTTCTTAAGTTATGTGTTCCAAAATCAACCACATGACATTTAATGTCATTTCAGCTGGAATAAACAGTATTACTGTGTTTTTAATGGTTTCAGAATTAAAATTGTAAGACTTTTAATCTCTATTAATAATACGCTAAGGATAAGATTGAAAAACAACTGATTTCCTAATAATCTTAAACTATGTCCTTCTAAAATCACCCAACTTTTAATAGACTTCAAGCAATCTCAGTTTCTGGTTGTGAACTGAAGTATAGAGTAAATTATGCATTTAACCTAAAATTAAATGTATCCTGCTATGTTGTCTTCCATGTTGCTGTTTTATTTTGTTTTTATTTAATTTATAAACTGAAATAAACTAAACCCACCCAACATTTGTTGTCATTTTTTTTGCAGGAACACAATGTTCTTATATTTTTAACGGTTTCATTATTACAATTTTCTGTATTTTTCCTGCTTCTGTCTGCCTTATCTGGTCCTACTGGAGTAAAAGACAGTGTGGGAAGTTTGGATTTTGTCCAGGTGGAATGTGTCTCAGCAGGCCTCTTGGAGGGAAGAGGCTACATTTGCATGCTTATTCATTTTCAAAACTTTCTTTAAAAAAATCGGGATAGTTTGCACAATTTTTGGGAAATGAGAACCTGGCACTATCTCGCAACAGAGTTTTATCCTGGTGCACGTCAAAACTTGTGTTTTTGGATCTTTCCCATTCATTTATCTGTCAAGTACGTTTCTCCCTGAGGTTTGATGATGAAGGTAGTTTTCAACACACTTCCATAAGGTATCAAGAAACAAGAACAGGCGAGAAAATTATTTCATGTCATTTTATTCCTGCCACCTTAAAATCAGTTTCAGAATCAAGTTCTTCTTTCATTATGCTTAGCTTCACTAAATAATAAACTAAGTAATTGGCATTATTTATTACCATTATACAAGCGCATTGACAAGTTATTGTTTTTCTTAGTAAAAATACATCTAATAGGATGTTTGTACAATTCACCCCATGTCATTAACAACCAAATCCACGCATTAATTTCAAATAATTAAGCGAAATAATACATAGAAAATGTGTTGGACTATAGAAAGTCAAGAAAAAAGGTCAACAATCACCTTTTATCAGGTCTGACTAATATTAAATAATTTACTCTGCAGTGATCATCTATGAACGTTTTCTCATTACTCAGCAAACATGATGGGTCAAACCAAAAAGCTCTTAAGAAATTCAAACCTCATTATTGCAAACGTATTTCTTTAACTGAATTTCAAAGAAATATTAACTCAACTGCAATTGCACAACTCACTGGGAAAACTCCACTATTAAAGAAACCCATGATAAATATCTTTATAGTTTTCTACAGAGTATTTCTGGAATTAAATGAAAGATTAAGAGAACAGACGTTTGCAGGAGGATCTGGAGTGAATATCACTCCAAAAACCCCAAAGAACAAGAAGGTGTGAGGTTGTTTTTGAGCATAAAGTGCTAGGAAACGTCAGATAATCAAAGGAAGTATGACAGGAGGAATGTAACTGCATGTTCTTCATTTAACAGCTGACGATAAAACCCAGAAAAAAAAAAGCTGGAGGCTTTTCTACTAATGCTGATAAAATTCAGTAAGTGTGTTATTACTTTCTCCCTGTATCATCAGAGTTGAAAATGTGGAATGATTTGTTTTGGTCTCATTTTTGTGTGTGGATTACTTGGTTTGCTACTGACCTCTGGTGTAAGTTTCATGTCAATGTCGTTTTTAAAAATACATGTTTTAATAAAAAAGTTAACACCTTTACAACTTCTATCTTTTTAAGTGAATTTTGAAGGTTTGTAGTTGACAATTAGGTTCTCTTCCGCTCTGGATTTTGCACAACAACCAAGGCCACAGTCCCCTCATTCCTCTGCCACTTGTACCTACAAAAGAAACATAAATTACATGTTTGCACCAGAATTTCTACCAGAATCATGCTAATTTTCCAAGAAGACAACATTAAATTGCATTTTCTCTCATTACTTATCAGATATCAGCCTAAGGACAAGAAGAGGTGTGTGAACCGCACTGAATATTCATTGAATGATTCACTGAATGGCTCATCTTTAAACTAGGCGTTTATGCATTTGCCTGCCTGGGGCATTCAGGTGTGTGGCAATAATGATCTCGATTGTCTTCTTTTAACGGGAACTGCTAATCTAATGCGATTTGGTGTTTATTTTTTTATTGTAAAAAGTAGACCTCAGCATGTCTTAGGTCGCATGCTAAATGTGAATGTATCTGAATGTATCCAATTTGTTCCTTCTGGAAATCTTCAACCTAGCTATGTAAATCTCAAGCACAACAATGGAACAAAATTAGTTTTTCACATTTTTATAATGGTTTAATGTAATGAACGTCATTATCTTTGGAAACAGCAAATTAGCACCAACACTTTTACGACTACCAAGCGTAGTGCTGGAGGGGTGATGACTTGGGGTTGTTTTGCAGTCCACGTACGTACATTTGAAGATAACTTGTTTTAATTTGTGGTTGTACTAAAGTCAAATTTAAGGTTCTTTGATATTTCCAACATGCTCTTCTAAAGCTGTATTTTTCCATCTATTTGATGAGTTAAAATCTCTCGCAGAGGCTCTGGTAGAGATCAAATGAACAGCACTGCTTCAATTCACTCCAGTTCATGTTAAATCCACAGTTAGAGGTGCAAACACACCAGCAAACAGCACAGAAAATATAAACAAAAGCCTACAATCAACAAAACAAATACAAATGCAAAATGCTAAAACAGCAGGAATAAAGCAAAACGCACAAATGAGAGCAAGTATGAAAAGCTGGAAACTCGCGTTGCAAAACAGAAGTGCTCCAGACACTAGGGGGAGTCGTATGGTTTCAGGCCCCAGTAGAGATTGGATGTTATAATTTAATGGGATTTACAGAATAAAGTTGGAGGGAGATAGAAAAAGTATGTTATACTTAATGACTTTCTCAAACACACAATCTTTTACAATAATACAGAATTTATTTATGTTGGTAATATTACTTACTCCAGACTCCCCCTAGTGGTCTGGAGGACTTCTGTTTTGTGGAGCGAATTTTCAGCATTTGTGCTTGTTGTTTTTACTATTTATGACATTTTCTCATTTGCTTCCATCTCCTGTGGTTGCAGCATTTTTATTGTTTGCATTTGTTTTGTTGATTGTAGATTTTTGCTTCTGTTTTCTGTGATTCCAGCATATTTTTTGCAGTGTTTATTTTTTGTTACATTTGTTTTTTGCGTTTGTGTGGTTTGCTGTTTGCATCATTCTTGATTGCAGAGTATTTTGCCATTTGCAGTACCTTTGTACCTGTTGGCCACCATATAATACAGTTTAATCCTTGATTGTGTACATACAACTTACAAATATTTCTACAATATCCAGAGAGTTTCTACCACTCAAAGTACATTTTCTCATTTTTCGACCATTCTCTTCAAACATGAAAGATCGTTGTGTCAGATCAGCAGTTACATGCTTGACTTAATCTTCAACAAACATCAGCAGATGGCTGCTCACACTGTACCTGGTACTTCTGGAGGTTTATTCCTATTAAAAAGTAGCCATTACTTTCCACTTTTGCCGCATACTTGATTTGAAAGTCGTTGATGGGTAAGTTTTATACAAACTACCTGACTTGAAAATTTAACTTAAAATCAGTTTTTGTGTTTTGTCCTAATTTCCACCTGATTAGCTAACACATTCTGTCAAATCAGCATCAATATCCCTTTAAAGGTGTATCAATGTAATTCTGAGACCTGGAAAGCACCAGATAAATTGTGTTTTTAACATTATTTATTAAAATTGACTCACTGGCTCTGTTCGGGGATGAGCAAACTATCTCCTGAAGTCAACTGAACGTCTGCTCCGCCATGGTCACTGTTGAATATCCCTCCTGGGAGAGGCAGAGAGGAGATGTGTTGGTAGGATTAGCTGTTAGGAGATTATGGTGGTTATTAGAGGAGATGGGACAGGAAGTGTCTACGTGCCATTTGCCAAATCCACAAATCAGTTTGCTGGACCGAGGTCTCTGTAAGTCCAGGTCCAAACACCATTACCTGTCAATGACAAAGAATAGAGAAAACCTTGTTTTATTATTCTGTTTGTATGAACTAGTCCAGACATCTTGGTTTGATTACCAGAAAGTCTAACACTTTGTTATTATTGAGATAGGCTTTGTTGTAATATAATCAACCAACTAAAACAAAACATGAGACTTTAAGCTTAAATCAATAAAATTTCAGCTGGTTTTTTTGGTGAATCCAATTTCTGAGCTGCAGAAACATGCAGCTCCTAGCACTCCCTCAACATGCAGAGGAAGGAAGCACTAAAACTATAATTTGTCTGTAATTAGACACTTCTGAAGTCAGGTTTTACAATGTAAAAGGCAGCTTTCAACTTGCAGGCTTTATAGATGTGATGCGAGACAGAGAGAAGAAATTTAGTTTATATTCCCCCTGTTTAGGCTTAGAGATAAAACAATATTTACGATGCAGACACAACCAAGTCCTAATTAGTGGATTTAATTTGTTTGTTTGTGTATGTATCCATTTTAATGAACAATCCGTCTTTCAGAAAGCTGAAATGTTAGATGACACCTCATACCTCTGTCTCAAACTGAGCTCCAAAGATGTTGATGGGCCTGACGTTAGCCAAGATGGCCTCTGTTTGTTGAGCCAGTCCTTGAAGGAAAACGGTGTCATCACATTCATGGTGTTCATCTGGAACGGAGGCTCTCTGAAACTTCATCTGTTCAAAAACAAAATGTCAGCAGTTTATTCTTCAGAAATGAAACAGTGTCATATTAGACTCGTGAAAGCAGAAAGCTCACTGGATCCGGTTTCCGTCTTAGCCTGGTTGATGCCATGACCTGTGAGTGACAGATCAGCCGACATCATAAACTTCAACGAATCCTGATGAATAAAAGTAGAAACGTGTCTCACTCTTTGATAATCGGAACCAGTTGTGTCCCAGATTCTCGCAGTAGAACCATCTCTCGAACAGGATGTTGGTGGTGTTGTCACGTAGTACCTACAAGAAGCAACAGGTACTGGTGACACGGAGGCACCTAAAAACGGCCAACGCTGTGAAGAAGTGCTGCTAAACACAAAACCTTACTGAGTAATTTTAGTCTAGTTTCTAGTGCAAATATCTTATTACGTTTGAAATAAGACAAACTTACAAGTAACTTTTTTGCAGATATACAGTAGAGGCTTTTTTTAAGCCTCTGTATCTTATATTGATGAAAAAGTACTTGTTCTATTGGCAGATAAATTAACTTATGACATGGGAAAATGTCTTGTTATGAGTTAAATAATCTATATCTTGCTAAAAAGTTACTTATGAGTTAGTTAGTCTTATTTCAAGTTTGCTAAGATATTTGCACTAGAATTAGACCAAAATTACTTGGTAAGAGTTTGTGTTTTTTCAGTGCACATACATATATTTGAGTGTGAATCATTTTGAGGCTGTGTTAGAAAAATTGGAGTTGAAATGAGGGAAGAAGTGAGTAGAAGAAGGGAGGTGAACCTCAGGCAGTCTGTTTCAGTCAGCAGTCGCCTTCGCTCCACCACCAGTCCAACGGTGTTGGCCTTTCTCTGCGGGGAGTGGGGGATTCGAGCTGGGAGCAGAAACATCTAAAAGTGAAGAAAAACAATCAGACAGTGAGGCAAAGATTATGATTCAAGTGTGTTTCTCTACCAAGAGAAAACACAGGTTTCCGTTCCAGATGTTAGTGAAACGTCAGCGCTTACCTCGCCTTCTTTGATGTGAACGTCCTTGTGGACGCCATTTTATCACTTCAGACACATGTCTCCCTTCAGCTGGAAAACAACTATTTCAAACAGAAAAAGACAAGAAATGGGTTAAATGTCGTTCTTTAAAGGCTGCAGTTGCACATCTGGAGACTGTGTGGTGAACATGAACACATCAGATTTGACCTTTCACCTGCAAGAACTGCTTTCCTCCCCACCCCTCAAAATGCCCTTTCTAACTTTTTAGCTTTAGCCATTATTCTACATAACTAACATGATGAACTCTCCAAGATATGAATGCTGGTGTACAAAGAAATATTTGGTGTGACGATTTATCCATGCATACTGAAGAAATCTTTAAATATCCTAAATATTTACTGATTAAACTCTGTAACCTTTGTTTTTTTAATGGAATGATTCAATCACAGGCGGAGTAATAAATTGTTGACATTTTTACCTTTGAGAGTCAGAAGAATGTAAATAATAAATGTTTATTATTTACTGTCCAATGAGAGATTTTCACTAGGGTTGCGCAATATGGATGTTTTTTCATACAACATCCAATTTTAAAAAAATAAATTAGAAATGAAAGAAATACTTTCAAAAATGGTTTTATTTCATTATCCATTAACTGCAAGATGTATAGTATTAGCAGAATAAAGATGCAATTTTGCCAAAAGAAGATCTTAAATTAAGAGAAAATCAATGGAATAATTGGTTATTAAAATATCGGTAGTTTCAGCTTTAAGTGAAAAGTAGGGTATACCTTGGTCAGGCCCAATCCATCGCTAGACAACACACGAGACATAGGACAACTATTTGAATGGTTGTCTTAAGGACAATTTAGAGGGATGGATTACCTAACAGCCATGTTTTTAGACTGGAGGAAGCTGGAGTACCAGAGAGAACCCACACACAGAGAGAGAACATGCTAATCTACGTAGAAAGGCCCAGATCGGGATCTGACACCAGCTGCACCACTGCGCTGAATACAGCCAACCAATAGGGACTGCTGAAATTTTCCACTCTTCTCAAGTTGTTTTGGAAAATGTTAGGAATTACGATTAAGCAAGTTTGCAAGTCTAGACAGCAAAGGATGCCACCCAAGAAGTACCAGTTAAAGATTATTAGGGACACTGTGCAAAATACACACTCTCAGCATTTCAGCTGCATGGTGGAGTTTACCCAGGTTCATGGAAGATAAGATAATGACACGGGGAAAGAAGACGCTGAATCTCCATTCCCTATATCGGCTAGGTTGTATTCATGCATTTTAATATCCTACCTTTCCCTTCTCTATATGATAATCTTCCTGGTGTTGGGACCCAACAACATGACGAGCAACTGGGAAAGTGCCTGAGAAAAACAGAAATTGAAAGCAGTCATGTGGTTGCAGCATGTTCACAACAACATGTCTGGTGTCAACCTCCCAAACAAATCAGTCACTGCAACAGATTTTACTGGCTAAAAACAAATTAGCAAAGCATGTTACTCACATCAGCTTGTTGCACACTGGAGGTAGAAAAGCATCCTGGTTTTCAGCGATCCACTTTTCCACATTAACCAGAGGAACTTGGCTGCTCATTTTTCTAAATGACAGGTTTTCTATTTCGCAGCAGGACACTATTTGACTTCCTTTTCTTATAGATGTTTAAATGTGGCGATATGAACAGTGCAAATGCAGAAGTGGGACAAGTGGGAGTTGGACGGTGAGGGAGGAGCTGTCCTGTTCTTTTTTTCTTTTTTTTTTTGTACACAGGTGAAAGTTCACCAGTACTTTCGTAATCAGTAACACAATACTGTCCTGCAGTAACTGAAGAGGCTTACAGGAAAACTTTCAAATTATTTTGATCAAATCTAAAGTTTGTTCCTGTCTTTATGTATAAAACGTGATGTTTTTGATGTTTTTTGGTTTTTAACTATTGGCTTACACAAATAAAAACAATATAACTTGAAATTATTAAGCCCCGGTAATTTATTAGCATTTTCTTTATCTGAAATGCAAATAAAACCTTTGCTTTCTCACATTATTACAACCTATTGTGAAGATGATTTTTATACTTTAGGAAGAGATCTGACAGCAGATTTGAAGATGTCTAAATAGTCTTGCAGATCTAAAATAAATTGTCATTAAGGACTAGAATCACCTTAGTGAGTTAAAAGTCTAGATAAATATAAGTATATTTATCTATTTATTTTTAAACGTGTCTTCGGAAAACGTGTGAGCGCGTTTCACAAATTTGCACATATATTGTTCAATAGTGGTGAAACTTTTGGCTGAAATAATTTCTCCTGTCTCCACTAGAGGAAGCTGTTTTATATGGTATGCATTACTTCAAATGCTTTTGTGAAAACTTATTAATGTAAGGATGGATGGAATAACAGCATTATTCATAGGCATGATATTAATGATATTAATGATGATATATATTAATGATATTACAAGACAGCAAATTGTAGACAAACTTCTACAATAAGAATATACGGACATAGCTCACTGCTTTTTTTTTTTCTTTTTAGAGTAAATTAAAACAACGGAACATATGTTACACGGATTGCTGTCGATTAAATCTCCAAAAGCACGAATTTGAATATTATGCATTAGAAATAAGGCTTTTTTCTCGTCAAATACTTTTAAATTTAGATTATTAATATGTTATTACTGTTCAATAGTTTAAATCACGGCTGTTTCACTTTTAAAAAGGAAATCCTTTGTGTGAAAGTGGAAACTTTCACTGGAGCCATGGACAAATCTGTTCATCCGTAAAAAATATATCAACTTAAATTTGTTTACACGAAAACAACACTATTATCAATAAATGACCGTTACGAGGGTTAAACAGAGTAAAAAGCGTTTCAAGAAACAAACACGTAGTTACGTAACAGCGTAAGCGCGACGTGATAGTGATCTGTGGCCCTCGGTGAGGCGGTGCCTCTGACGGTGGTTGTTCAGCGTGGTGCACGCAGACGTCGGGCAACAAACACCGTTACATTTGTAGTTTGGGATCTAAAAATAACCCACAACAGCACTTAAACGCGTGCTTGGCTCACTACCATTTGTCAACTCTGCTTGGGGTTGGAGGATAAATTAGATATGAATGTTCCTGCGGGATTTCGAGCGGATTCGTTAGCTCCCAAGTGTGATTCCGGTTCAGTGGGAAGGTTTGAACTGTTCTCTGGAAAGTGACCATTGTTTGAAATCAGTCGAGGTGTTGTCATCCCACTGGCTGACTTCTACTTTCTTTTTACGGATTAACAAAACAGTGCAAGCTTTTTGGTGTCATGAAAGAATGTCAAGTAAGTCATGCATGCGGACGGTTTGTACTTTCTGAGCGGGTTTTCTGCTCGCGTTCATGAAGAATAGGCTAAAAGCTAATGTTAGCCAGCTGTCACAACAAGGCCTGCAGCCGCGTTCTGCTGCTTAGCTTCTTTGTTTTTGTAAACTTTTGCAGAAAATGAATACATACACGTTAATGGTTTTGTTTAGGTAAATGTATAAAATATTAATGACTTTAACCGGAAAGAGGGTAATTAGTTAAAGCGCCGCTTCCGTATCGCAGCAAAAACTTGCCAACCTGCTAAATTAGCTAATTTGTTAGCTCTTCCAACCTGTTTGTAGCCTCAGCTAGCGCCTGACTGAGGTTCAGATTTAAACTTTTTTGTGTCATTATTTTGTTAAAGCACACTCAAACTTTTGAAATGTACAAAAATCTAATAGTTTAAGCTTGTTGGTAAAGTATACTAATTACGCTCATTGCTGTCAGTGAAGAGTTTGGAGTTTCCCGCAATAAATCTCAAACTGATCAACTTAAAATGCTAGCAGCTTCAAACGGGAGACATTCAATAAGTTCTAAATGGAATATTATGCCAAAACAAACAATAGATTTTCGTTATTACATTTTAAGTCATTGTATGTAAACTAAAGGAGTTTTGTATCAAAACAAACTATTCTTTACAAGGTGCATTAAAATGCTTTGTAAATGATGCCAAATAATGTATGCAGGTTACAATTAAAACAGTTGTCTTTTAAATATAAAATTCTGAGTTTATTAGTGTTTTTGAAATCTGAGCTGTTATGTCAAAAGTGTTCATTAAAAAAAATGAGCAAAAAAATTATTCTCAAGTTCCAGCAAATTATCTATCTCACTGATTATGACAAATTTAAGTTAAAGCGATTTGAAATATTATATTTTACAATTTAAATTGAAGCAAAAACCATCCTGCATTAAATTAGAAAGTATTATCTTCAGCCGCAGACATGGCTGAAGAACCCAAACGTTTACAGAGTTTATTGTATCATGACATTAAATGTTAATGAATTATGATGATAAAACATGGAAAATCCAAATAACGTGAACAGCACATTCTTGTAGTTGTATGTTCAAAACAATTCATTTAAGCATTAAAATGTCTTGCATTACTTCATATTGGGGTGATTTATTTAGGGTAAAAGTAAGACATTTGCATCATTTCAAATTTTAACTTCTGGGATGATTGTCACTCAATTTACCTGATATCAAAATAGGGAAATTAGTTAATTTAGTTGTAATGTTCTTTATTCATATTAGGTCAAGTTTGCTACTTTAGATATTATAGTTTAAATATTATAAAGCGCTTCCGAAAACATTGTGTATAGTTTTTGCCAGAGTAAATTCTGAAAATTAGGATACATATGTATGTTTCTGATACCTCACTTTGCTTGGGCTAGAAAAGTACATGCTCACATCTTTATTCAGCTCATTTTTTTACATGCATGTTTATTTGTTTGGCACATTTAAGCACTACGCCTGTACGTTGGGGTTCACCCCGGTGAACGAGAGGGTAGCCTCCCTCCGCCTACGGGTGGGGGGACGGGTTCTGACTGTTGTTTGTGCTTACGGGCCGAACGGCAGTTCAGATTACCCACCCTTCTTGGAGTCCTTAGAGGGGGTACTGGAGAGTGCCCCTCCTGGGGACTCCCTTGTTCTACTGGGAGACTTCAACGCTCACGTGGGCAATGACAGTGAGACCTGGAGGGGCGTGGTTGGGAGGAACGGCCCCCCGATCTGAACCCAAGCGGTGTTCTGTTGTTGGACTTCTGTGCTCGTCACGGATTGTCCATCACGAACACCATGTTCAGGCATAAGGGCGTCCATATGTGCACTTGGCACCAGGACGCCCTAGGCCGCAGTTCGATGATTGACTTTGTCATCGTCTCATCGGATTTGCGGCCGTATGTCTTGGACACTCGGTGAAGAGAGGTGCGGAGCTGTCCACTGACCACTACTGGTGACGAGTTGGCTCGGTGGTGGGGGAGGAAGCCGGTCAGACCTGGCAGGCCCAAACGTGTAGTGAGGGTCTGCTGGGAACGTCTGGCGGAGTCCCCTGTGAGACGGAGCTTCAACTCTCATCTCCGGCAGAACTTCGAACACGTTCCGGGGGAGGTGGGGGACATTGAGTCTGAGTGGACCATGTTCCGTACCTCCATTGCCGAGGCGGCCTATCGGAGCTGCGGCCGCAAGGTTGTTGGTGCCTGTCGCGGCGGCAACCCTCGAACCCGTTGGTGGACACCTCGGTGAGGGATGCTGTCAAGCTGAAGAAGGAGTCCTACCGGGCCTTTTGGCCTGTGGGACTCCAGAAGCAGCTGATAGGTACCGGCAGGCGAAGCGCATGCGGCTCGGGTTGTCGCTGAGGCAAAACTCGGGCGTGGGAGAGTTTGGAGAGGCCATGGAGACAGACTTCCGTACGGCTTCGAGGCGATTCTGGTCCACCATCCGGCGTCTCAGGAGGGGGAAGCAGTGCAGCACCAACACTGTTTATAGTGGGGATGGTGCGCTGCTGACCTCAACTCGGGACGTTGTGGGCCGGTGGGCGGAATACTTCGAAGACCTCCTCAATCCCACCAACATGCCTTCTGTTGAGGAAGCTGAGCATGGGGACTCTGGGCTGGGCTCTCCTATCTCTGGGGACAGGTCGCCGAGGTGGTCAAAAAGCTCCTCGGTGGCAGGGCCCCGGGGGTGGATGAGATCCGCCCGGAGTTCCTTAAGGCTCTGGATGTTGCGGGGTTGTGTTGGCTAACGCGACTCTGCAATATCGCATGGACATCGGGGGCAGTTCCCCTGGACTGGCAGACTGGGGTGGTGGTCCCCCTGTTTAAAAAGGGGACCGGAGGGTGTGCTCCAATTTACAGGGGATCACACTCTTAAGCCTCCCTGGTAAGGGTCTATTCAGGGGTCCTGGAGAGGAGGGTCCGTCGGATAGTCGAACCTCGGATTCAGAAGAGCAGTGTGGTTTTCGTCCTGGTCGTGGACACTGGACCAGTCTACACCCTCAGCGGGGTCTGGAGGGTGCATGGGAGTTCGCCCAACCAGTCTACATGTTTTTGTGGACTTGGAGAAGGCGTTCGACCGTGTCCCTCGGGGGGCCCTGTGGGAGTACTCCGGGAGTATGGGGTACGGGGCCCTTTGATACGGGCTGTCAGGTCCCTGTATGACGGTGTCAGAGTCTGGTCCGCATTGCCGGCAGTAAGTCGGGCTCGTTTCCGGTGAGAGTTGGACTCCGCCAAGGCTGCCCTTTGTCACCGATTCTGTTCATTACTTTTATGGACAGATTCTAGGCGCAGCCGAGGTGTTGAGGGAATCCGTTTTGGTGGCCTTAGGATCGCATCTCTGCTTTTGCGGATGATGTGGTCCTGTTGGTTCATCGGAACGTGATCTGCAGCTCTCACTGGAGCGGTTCGCAGCCGAGTGTGAAGGGCCGGATGAGGCTCAGTGCCTCCAAATCCGAGGCCATGGTCTTGAGCGGAAGGGTAGGAGTGCCTTCTCCGGGTCAGGGGGGTCGTCCTGCCTCAGTGGAGGAGTTTAAGTATCTGGGGATCTTGTTCACGAATGAGGGAAGAAGGGAGCGGGAGATCGACAGCGGATTGGGCAGGCGTCTGCCGTGAAGCGGGCGCTGTACGGTCCGTCGTGGTGAAGAGAGAGCTGAGCCAAAAAGCGAAGCTCTCCGATTACCGGTCGATCTACGTCCCACCCTCATCTATGGTCATGAGCTTTGGGGTCATGACCGAAAGAACGAGATCACGGGTACAAGCGGCCGAAATGGGTTTCCTCCGCAGGGTGGCTGGGCTCTCCCTTAGAGATAGGGTGAGAAGCTCGGTCATCCGGGAGGGACTCAGAGTAGAGCCGCTGCTCCTCCACGTCGAGAGGAGCCAGTTGAGGTGGCTCGGGCATCTGGTAAGGATGCCTCCTGGACGCCTCCCTGGTGAGGTGTTCCGGGCACGTCCCACCGGGAGGAGGCCTCGGGGAAGACCCAGGACACGCTGGAGGGATTACGTCTCTCGGCTGGCCTGGGAACGCCTTGGGATTCCCCTGGAGGAGCTGGAAGAAGTGGCTGGGGAGAGGGAAGTCTGGGCCTCCCTTCTGAAGCTGCTGCCCTCGCGACCCGACCCGGATAAGCGGAAGAAAATGGATGGATGGATGGATG
>NW_027675222.1:0-34835 GCF_904066995.2 Poecilia reticulata | reverse complement strand
ATGGCGTATGCATAAATTTTGCAGGAAACATCTGTGAGCGGCGTCTGAGCTGTAATTATGTGCATAATGTATTTTCAGCATGTTGGTAGAACAGCCAGAGGCTTTCAATGATTATCTGCATGGTATTCAAGATATTCTTTCAACTAATTTGAGTACCCACTGAAGAAAGTGAGAACATAGAATGCTGTGTAGGGCTGGTAAAAATACAAAGATTTCAATATAATATGACAAGGGACTGTTTAGCTTGGAATGATAGTAGATGCTTAAATTTCACACCAGTGAAAACGATATAGATTTTATTTATCCCGGGGGAAATTTATGTACCTAGTAGCCCATAAAACATCAACAAAAAACTAATTTCAGTTAAGAATATATGACAATAAGATAAACCATTTCTGTCTCCACTGCACAGATCAGATTTTGATGAGAAGTGGAAATCTCATTTTCAGCATTTCTGAATGTTCAATAAAAAGTACTGCGTATTTGATCTTTTCCAATATCTTAAAAGTTTTGAAGAAGTAGATTGAGAAACAGAAGCTCATGGAGGGTTTTCACGAATTCTCAAAGGGAAAGATGTTTGAAGAGACTGATTTAAAAAAAAAGAAGAAAAAAAGATTGAGACACATTGATAAGACTTGAACATACTTTGAAATCCTAAGGTAAAAAGAGAGGCGCACCTTCTTTTCCCAAATTGTCACAGGTTCCTCATTCTTGAGCAAATCCTTGCCTTGGTCAAAATACAACATTAAACTTCTAAAGCCTGCATTAGAGCACAGGCTTTTAAGCCAAGTTCTTTGGAGCCAGTTTTTAGAGGACGAATGAGACATGCAAATAAACAAGGACATCGCAGTGATGATATTAATTAGTTGGATGAAAAGCATTCTGTGTGAATAGCAAAGAGATCATCTAGTTTTGTGTGTGTGTGTTAAAACCGCAGAGGAAAAAACTGTCCATTAAAAACAGCAGATGGACAAACGGTGGCCCATAGAGGAGGGTAGGAACGTACATCTACCGGTAAATTAAAAGCTTCGCCTTTCGTCTTAGTTTTCTCTTCATCATGACAAACCAACACAGCGGTCACATCTTTCTGCCTATCAATCTCCCGCTCCACATTCCTCTCACTTGCGAACAAAACCAGAGATACTTAAACTCTTCCACATATAGAGGGCACTCTACTCTTTTTTTGGCTCAAGACCATTGTCTTGGATTTGAAGATCCTGATTTTCATCTCGTCCATGAAAGTTATGATCAGTGGCAAAGAGCAACCTTGGTGGATCCAGTTACATACAGTCCAATTCAATATGAAAGCACAATTTAGCCAAATTCAATTGATCATTTGATGAAAAGTTGGCAGAGCTGATTGTATGAAGTTGATCTCTTAACACTTCTGTTGCAACCAGCTTGGGGTTGATGAGAAAAGTAGTCAATGCTGGTGACACAAACTTGCTGACAGCAAAATGTTTTTCTTCCTTAGGTTTCTAAATTTACAGTTAGGAAAAAACTTTCCATTTCCTGTTTAACAAATTTAAACAGGATGAAATCTTACAAGAAGTAGTTGTTACTCAAAGCTGAATCCCTTTTTAAGAAAAGCTCGTCTGAGGTTCTTTTGTTAGGCCGATGAGAAAAGTAGTCAATGCTGGTGACACAAACTTGCTGACAACAAAATGTTTTTCTTCCTTAGGTTTCTAAATTTACAGTTAGGAAAAAACTTTCCATGTAGATGAACAATTTAAGTTTGTAAGTTGCCTCTGAATGAACTGTAAAACTTCTGGAACTATGTCGCTTGGACAGATTACACTGAAATATTAACTTTTGGCTGGATGGGACAGGACGAACAGTGCTGGGTTGATGGTGTCTTTTAGCTTGATTTATAGGATCCGAGGTCAAATGTGAGGCCATCTGTCAAGCTTGGACCAAATGTGGTGATGGAAAAAGTACAAGGATCCCAAACAAAGCAGTGAATCTGTGATAAAATAACTGAAAATGGAAAAGATCAATCTGTTTCAGAGATCCAGATAAAGTTCAGGTTCCAGGCTGATTGAAAGCTGTACTTTAGGGTGAATATGCAGAAACTAATGTCTGCAAGCCTCAACGAATTAAAGAAATGTTAAAAAGTACATTAAATCTAATGTCCTTCACAATGACTTGAGTTTATTAAATTGAGGCAGAAAATTGGTAATTCATGGAGTGTGCTTAGTTTCCTCCATGAAGGTCTTGTCTTTGAAAATCAATGGAAAGGCCAGTGCTGACTTATGTATTCTTTATAGTTGCAAGGATTTTAGGTCAAATATCATCATCTAAAATAATGATGTTTGACCTTTAAGCTGCTAATGAAGAGAACAAAACTGACATTATCTGTTTTCATTTATCTGTAATCCGGAGTCATTATGCATGTCTGGCCTTTGCTTTAGTTTTTGAAGATCAGTGTTTTCACCCCTTAGCTTCACTCTATACCCCATTTTATACAACTTCCTTTCTTGCTTCCTTCCTTCCTTGTTTCCTTTCTTTCTTGTTTCCTTCATTTCTTCCTTCCTTGATTCTTTCCTTTTTTTATTTCTGTTCTTGTCATGTCTTTCCTTCCTTGTATACTTTCCTTTTCTGTTTCATTCATTAGTTTCCCTCTTTTGTCCTTCCTTTATTCTTCCTTGTTTCCTTTCATCCCTGTGTTTTCTGGTTTTTGCTGATTCCACATTTAAAATCTGTTTTCTGTATAAGTACTCTGTCACATCTTAGTAAACTTAAGTATTTCATATTTTAAAAAGGCTGGAACTTACAGATGGACAAACTGTGCAGGAACCTTGAATTCAACCTAAGAAACAAGCTGAATCTAAAATTTGAGGATATGAGAAGCTCCAATGCATAGGAACAATAAAACAGTTGTCAATGTCTGAATTGTTTTACTGCAACTTTCTGGTAAAAAAAAAAAGTCCAAATTGAGGAATATTTGTCTCCTTAAACAGAATGCGACTTTAAACATTTATGAATGGACGCACATTCAGAACTTAAGACTGCAGAATATTTGATGTTATTGAAATCCTCATGTGTCGGTGTTGCAATCGTTCATTTCAGCTGCAATATTTATTACCTCTCAGTAGCTTTGGTTTCAGGAGGCCTGAAAGTGGGATTAAATCCATACCGATAACCATTAGATGGAGCCAAACACTGGCTTATTATTCCAGGAGCGTCGCCTCTGAGGTACTTTTAGTATTTGGGGAAATTTAATCTGTGTATTGGCACAGGCATTGTATCGGGGGAGAGAAGGGCAGACCAGCCTAAACAATGCCTGATGATGAGCCTTCAGCTTCAAATGATAGATTTTTATTGGCAGCTGACTGTCAGCAGGCGGATGCTGTGCCAGCATCTAATAAACATGTTGATCGTTGACTCCCGTTTGTGCAGTTATTGGTTTTTTGTTTGTGTGTACTTGTGACTCTGCCTACAAATATTTAGGTAATTATGAGTGTTTACACAAAAAGTAACAGTCTGCGTGTGTCTGGGGAGACGAGTTTGTATTGGGTTGTACTTTTTTTTACAGGGTTTTTAACAGAGTCGCAGGACGCAGAGTTGCATGGAATTAACAAGACGAAACGGCTAGTAAAGCACCGTTTTGCAGGGAGGACGAAACAAGGTGAGAGTAGGAAGGCGCAAAAAATTCCACAACACCGGAGGAGTGATGACTGAGAGCCGAAGCGTGAGAGCTGGCGCTCTCTCCGGCTGAGAAAACCGAGAGAGGAGTCGGGGAGAGAGGAAAGAAGAAGATAAGAGAGACGGGGAGAGGTCACAGGCTTGTATTTAAATCTTGCTCCGCATCGCCATGGCAACAAGCAGGTATAGGTTAGCCTGAAAAGGGCTTTGGGCAGGAGAGTCTGAACATCCTTTTCTGTCTGACTGATTGGCTGTCCAACTGACTTTGTATGTGGCTGCTTTGTTGGCTACGAGGGCGACCTTTTTCCACAGTGACTAACTGATTGACTAAGAGGCTTTGGGTGACAGTCGCACTTTAGGTAAGATGACATTGAATTGAGAGACGCATCGCGTGGAGATGGAGTTAGTATTTTTGCAAATCTGAACAGCAAAACTCTCGCTTGAACAGCCTCCAAGACGGCGCCTTTGGTTTTTGACATGTGGAGGGGAGTGTTGTGGATTTTCTTCGGCTGCTCAGAAAGGCCTTGAAGCATCATTTAGCCCCTAAGGCGGCAAGCGTTCAGTTGAAACCAACTGTGGCCAATTATATGTAATACTGACAGACTGGTGGGAAGGTTGGGAAAAGGGAGGCTTCCAGGGCCTGCTGGTAGAGAGAAGTTGACACACAGATACAGAGACGGTAATAAATACATGGATGCAATATGATTCAGACTAAAGGCGCACCAAAAATCAAGAAAGTAACAGAGGAAGCATAACACAGGCTGTTTTTTTTTTTATAGTTTAAGAAAGTGTAGCGTTTTGATACCACAACCATTTTTGTATCCAAGTGTTTGGTTTAAACACTTGTTAAGGATAAAAACCTCTGTGACTACCAAGAGACTATGCTGGGATTTGCTCCAGCTGTACGGAGGACAGACTCCCCCTCTTCCACCTGTTGCTGGATGCTGTCAGTCAGCTGTGCTTTATAGTTAAAAGGCATATGAAGTTGGCTGTAGGAGATGGTTTTGTTTTTTTTTCTTTATTTAATCACAATGTAAGTAAACGCTGGGAAAACGCTCCGTGTTACAGCATCTATCTGTAAAATGAACCGCCGGCTGCAGGCTAAACATCAGCTTTCAGGCTTCCATTTGCAGAAAAGGGCAGACATTTTTCCCAATAGAGTTAAGAAAGCATTACTACTACACTGAACCACCGGTTTTTCATATCTTGTTTAGGTCTTCTACATCTGTCTGCGAATGTTTTTTTTATTGCAATATGATTTAAAACAACCTGTTGGCTACTTTACATTTTAAAATGCAAGATTTGGATAGAATTTCGACCTCCTCCTTCAAATGATTGAAATGGACCTCCTCTCCTCCTGTTTGTCGTTTGCGTCTCTCTCTATAAAGATCGGATTTACAGTAACTCTCAGCTCCTCATCCTACCTCCTCCCCCCTTCGTCCTCCCTCCATCCACCCCCTACCTCATTCCACACTTTTACAGCCCCTGGCTTTGGCCCACTCCTATAAAACACTACAAACATAAAAACCCACAAGCACTTAAGAGCTGTCCTGTTAAGGAGGGTGGAGGGGACGTTTGGGTGGGAGGAGACAGTGGGCAGAAACATCCTCCTCTTTACACCCCTCAATCACTCCGTCTGGAGATGGAGATGGAGATGGAGGGGAGGATATATTGTCTCTGATGGGCTCGCTGATTAAGATGGATTGCACAATGAAATGTCGTTGGAGAAATGAGTTCTTAAAGCGAGTGTGTGCGTGCTTACACTCACTTCACGTCTCTCCAACTAACTCTGCATTAAAACCTTTTTTCAGACTGATTAAATGCAAATTTGCTTGGCTCTACCGAGTTGCATTTTCACCTACAAAGATCCCTGTTCTTCACTTATGCTTTATGGTCAACTTTGATTCTGTCAAGTTTTCTCTGCAGAAAAGCAAAGCTTCAACGTAATTGAAAATGGTTTAAAACAGATAAAGTGGCTCCTCTCTGAAACTCACTGATGTTCTCTTTTTATTCAGTGGCAGGGAAAGCAGCACCAGAGTACGCTGATAAATCTTTCAAGCCAGACTATAAAAATCTGTCCTTAAAATTAAGCCATGCACTGTCAATTGATAAATAATATTTTGGTCCTCTCTCAGTCTTTAGAGCACTTGTCACGGTTACAATTTAGAGTCTGTTTGAATGTTTCCTGAGTTTATCTAGAACTTTATGTCTTACCTCTGTGTTTGTGTGCAAATCTGTCCACACGTGTGCTTGTTGGATTTTGTCCGTTGAAGTTGACTTTTTTTTTCGGCACAGGTGTGCTGTCATATGTACTGTATGTGTGGGCAGGAGATAGGGTCTCTCCTCTGCTGGTCAGAGATAAAGCTGTTGGTTGGCACTGGAAACCCTCTCAGCGTGGCAACAGCTGAGAGATACAAGATTAGAGCCGGACAGCAGGTGACAGACAGGATGGGAGCTGGAGTGTCTTCTGGACTGTGCTGTAACCTCCCTCGCTGATAAGAACCTTGAAAACAGAGATGGACGGACGGGTGGCAGCGCTGCTATGCTGATGGACAGTAAGAGTCAGAAAGTAATGCAGCAGAAGGACAGGAGGGCGCAATATCTAACCCTGAAATTCTCCTAAATACATCGAGTTAGTCGGTCACAGACAGTTTGCAGTTCATAAAAAATTATCCTGGTGTGTTTTATCAGCCAGAATGATTTGTTATTGCTTTATTTTAATGCTCATGTATTTCAGATCACCAAACATTCTTTAATATAAAACATAATACAGTGGAAAGAGGACAGTTACCATAGCAAATCGTCACAAATGACCCAACAATTCATCTTTACAGTAAACCTTATCAGATATAGGGTTTTTCTCTCTCTCTCTCTCTGTATTGATGAGTTTCTTTCTAAGATGCGAGATTAAAACTTTAGTCTGTGCGGGAATATTTCACCTGCCACATGGAAAATACATTTACAGTTTTGGAAGTGGTGGGAAAATTTCATAACTCTACAAGTTACAGGGGCAGATTTCGATTTTGAACTGGACAACAGCATTCAATATCTACCACTGAACTGTTGCTTTAGATGCTATTATGAATAAAATAAAATGTGTCTGAATCAACAGTCGGCTGACATGTACTTTTCTTGACATGTGCTATGATGTTTGATAAAATAAACTCATTGTTGTGCTTGATTTTAAGCTTTTATTACCTCGAAGAGCCCCGAAGTCACATTGACTTTCATTCAAATCACAGAGTCTGATTTCTGCTGGCAGGAGTGCAGCAGTTTTATTGATGCAATATGAAGTTTTTCTACACGGCCTAAAATTGTAAAATGAGGAAGAAAAAAAAAAAACAATGCATATGCACTAAATATTCCTAAACTTGCAAATTTAAATGTTCATATCCATATGATGTTCTTTCTTACCCTTTAGTTTGCTTTTGTAAATTTTTTTCTTGAAGAATCTGATTTTGATTGGTTGTTTTTAATTTGTTTGCGATTGACTGATTATGTTTCTCATTAGAAAAACTGTGTACCAGTTCAAGCTTTTTTACATGTCTCTGTTTGCACTCCCACATTGATGACACAAGTATGACGCAATAAAATAGGGACCAGTAAAATATTTGATGGGGTGGTTATAATTTTCTTCCACCAAAGTGTATTTTACTTTAAAAAGTTTAAGTTGGCTGTTCTGTAAAGTTGCCAGCAAGTCACATTGCGCTTCCTAGAACAAACACTTAACACTGTAATTGCAAATAAATTGAACCCGTTTGTCTTGAAAAGTCTGTTTAGATTACATCTTTTGGGAAGTGGTGATATATAAATAGCCTGGACTGAATTAAAACTTTATAGATTAGCACTTAGAAGAAAATGTAGATATTTCAAAAGAGTTATTTTGTTTGAAAAGGAGGGTAGAATATTTTTTAGATTTAATGATTTAGAAAATCTGTCAGTATGCACTCAGTTCTTAATAATATATATGATGGATAGATGGGGGTTTCAATGGGATGAGCATTAATATTTGAATCCTACTGTTTCTTTTTTTTTTACTTGGGTGATTAAATATGAATCTCTTGGTGGAGGATATTTTATTGATTCCTATGAGGTCTATGCTGGATGATGACCAGGAGCTGTAGAGGGTTTCGTGTTTATCAGGTTTGAAGGTATCGGACTTTTGGGAAGCCATGAATAAATGGACTCGAGCAGCAGGACATCTACCAGAACAGCTGGAGGGGAGGATGTGCTCTTTGATCCTGTTTGGTGATTTTTTTTCTCCAGCTTTTTTTAAGAGGATAAAACCTCCAAACCCTTGGCTCTGCAGGTAGAGCGTCTTATGAGAGCATTACTCTACAGCAGCACAGCGTCACACTCCTTTTGGAAGGCTTCACTGATTCTTAGCTGGCTTTGTCACTGGGGCTTATCGCAATTCTTAGCGCCAGAAACCGGCCTGGCAGACGGCCCTACTTTCACAACTGCTTGGCCTCAATTTCTCTTTGTGAGAATAAAATAAGTTCTTAGAGTTCACCTGCACTAGAGTTACTTTGTTTGCTGGATTAAAACTGGACATGCAGTGGTAATGTTCGGTGCATAACCACTTCGTGAAGGATTTTCAAGCATCAGGTCAAGGATTAAGTCTTTTATTCTGAAAACCACCAAATTTTTGTGTTTAAGCTGTTAATCTGTTTGTTTAACGTATCCACGTGTAGCCATTTTCAGAGGGTAATCAAGTTGTAGCCAGATGTAGTATTTTTTTCCTTGCCTCAGTAATGAATGTTTTCAAGGCTGTATTTCAGGCACTGGCAGTTTGTCACCAAGTCAATTATCTAAGGTTTCACTCAGGGGATGCTGCTTGTTGTGATCCACCCTGCCTCAGTAGTAGTAACAGGGGTCTAAGGCTCTGTTGGAAATCCCAGAACAGAGACTGCTCCTGCAGCTGAGGTCTCGCAGGCCCTGCAGCGTATGTTCTCCGTCTCCGTGTTTGCTGCAGTTACCATATATCCACCCTAGAGCGCTTGTCAGCTCCTCTTAGGACGAGCTCATATTACAAGATGCAAAATGTCACTCCGACTTTGCTTTTGCAGAGGAAAACCATGGGTTTCTAGGACGCCTTAAAACAGGTGCTAACATTATCAATGCCTTGTGTGTTTGTGGTGGCGTGCTCGGCCGGGCTTTTAACATCTGTAAAATTTAATTAAGCCGGAGTTGTGTTGTTTACTTGAAAGGTAAAGTTAGATCATATGCTGCTCTTCTGAAGCAGAACAGGTTACACATCCCTGGTGACCTGCAGTGTTTTTCCCTGCTGTAGTTACTGCTCCTTCTTAGCGCCAGTTCCTATAGCAGTAGCCCCAAAGAGCTGACTGGGTGTTTTGTGGAGCAGTTGCTAATGGGCAGCTTAGCTTCTTATAACACGCCTGTCAAATGCTTGTATACAAAAGCTCTTACAGAGGCAAATTGGCATTGCTGATGCAAATTCAGTTTCAGAGGAAATATGATGTTCTGTCAACAAAGCCTTGCAACACAATTGACACTTCCTTCTTTCTACTATCCACTGAAATAGGACGCAGTTGCTGGGTTACCGTCTAGGTCGTCACATAAAAATGCCACCAGGTTTCTTTAGGTCTATAAACTATATTGTGATATGCAAAATCTAATAAAAGGTGAAAGAGGAAAAAGCATAAAGGTGTGAAATGACTGTTGAGCGGATTCCTAGATTTGCTTTTGTTTTCTGATTAATAGGAGAATGATTAATGTGAGGCGGAAATTGTTTTTTTTTTCACCAGGCAAATTTGTATTGCATCAGTAGTTCTGAATGTATGTACTGGATAAATTATTGGGTCAGGCATTATTTTTGGGAGATTTTACATTTCATGGTCTACTTGTTGATTATGATTTTGATCCTTGTTTTAGCCAGGAAATGACAAACTATGACTCAAACCAGCTGTCTTAATGTCAATGTGTTTAAGGGACTCAGAATATTTATGGTTATTAGTATTTGCATATACATTTTTTTTTTTATTTTTAAAAGTTGTTTTTTGCAACCACATACTCAAACTTACTGGAGTTCAGAAATTATTCCTTAAGAATTACACAACAACCTAAAAAATAGTGTTAAAAGGAGATCTTATTGCACGCTGTCAAGCAGAGATATTAGAAAATCAGGGTCTTTGAAGCACATGATCATCCAGGCTCCCTCTGGTGAAGGAGGTGAGGTGGCGATTTCTTTCAATAATCCCTGTGGGAACTGAAGACTACAGCAGTGAACCAACAACAAGTGCACGTAACTCCATAGGCAGCACCTGCAAAATCTCTTTTGGACCTGCCAGAGAAAAAAGCTTCTCCCTATTTATCTTAAGCTTATTTAGTTGCTGTGGGACAGAGCGTGCTTGTGTGTGTGCGTGTGCATGTGTGTGTGGTGGACTGGTGGTGGTGACATTCTCAGCAACACATGCATCCAATTAAGACATTTTAAAAGGCACTCATCAATCAAAACTACAGAGAAACTGACTGTTTTTCTTTGTTTCTGAGAAAAAAACAAAAACAAAAATACTACAGTCCATGTCCTGGGATCTACAGCGATAGGTCCGTACTTTATCCACTGAATTTCCCCAAACTACTATGAGCCAAACAATCACATTGATTGTGAGTTGTTTGCCCTCCAAGATGCTTCAAAGAGCTTAGTTGGTAGCTGAGATGCATTCCTCTATCGAAATGTAGCAGCAACTGAAAAAAGGCCAAAGTAATGTTTTATGATTTTATTTTTTTTTGCTCCAAGTTTGAGGCCACGGTTTCTTTTAAACAGTCAACAGTTTGCTCAGGTTTGTGAATCTTTATCTCAAGTTGAGTTAAAATATCATAGTGTCTTGTTCATGACTGATGGTAAGATGCATAAAGGGGTTGGAGCCTCATCTGCAGTAATCAAAGTTCTGCTCTGGTCGATCACGGTGAAGAAAGAGCCTTTGGGTTCAGCTATGAATTTATTGGATTTTCTAGATTCCAACCCTCCTATATGGTCAAAAGATATTGGTTGTGATGGAAAAAACAAGATCCTGGAAAGAAACTGATTTCATCAGCTTCCTTTATTGGCCAGACGGACCGTAGATGACAGGTATTGATGTTTGATATGACATCATACAGGCTTGGCAGCGCAGCAGACAATTCAACCTTAGAAATGAGGTGAGAAGCTTCGACAACCATCAATGCTGGAGAGTAGAGAAGCTGCTCCTCTGCGTCAAAAGGAATGAGCTAAGATGGTTCACATGTCTGATCAAGAGTGCCTCCTCACGCCTTGCTTTAGAGGTTTTCTGGGCATGTCTAACTAGGAGAACAGACCCAAAACTCCCTGACAGACCTTCGTAGGTTTCCCTGGAATAAGATGGAGAGCGTCTCTGAGGAGATGGATGCCTCTCTTGATCCTTCTGGACCTTTTTAACTCAATCTCGAATAAGTAGGAGACAACGGAGGCAGAGCCTGTCGTGAATGCAAAGGTTACCAATAACGGCGGATAAACAGTTTTCCTGGAACGGGAAGTAGTTACTCCACCATTGTTACATTAATTGTACACAAGGTTGATTGACAGCACAAAGACACTCCTCCTCCTTGGTTGTTTTTGACCCCAGGAGTGTGCATTTCTTCAGACGGAGGGAGGCGGAGAGATTATCTGTCTCATGTTGTAGTGTCACGACACGGTGATAGTTTGAACAAATATGTAAAATCATATTTTTGCAAACATTACATACTGCAGCTATAAGCTACATAATTATGCTAATCAAAGATTTTTATGGCCAAAATAGTTAGTCACTGATTTCAGTCTCAGTTATACTAATATCTAAATAAATGTTTATTTTCATCTTAAGTTGGCAACTGTGATTTGATCACAACAGAATAAGATGTCAGGTGTAAAGCTCCTCTGCTCACATCCGAATTAACACTTGTTGCACATGTTTTTTTTTTATTTAACATCACGTTTTATGAAATTTGTTCAACTCTGTTATGATAATTTTTACTTGTCTTATGATTACTGTAGTTCTTATAAAGTCAGTCTTTTGTAGAGCTTTCCATTTAATTGAATATTTGACACAAAATCCTTAATATCACAGAAAAATGAATGATGCTCAGAGATGTTGCTGCTGTTTGCTTTCCTTGGGTGCCGTTTTTAAAAGCTGTGATTCTTGCAGAGATTTATCTCTGCTTAGATTTCTGTTCTTTTCTTGTATCTTGGCTTTTTTGATGTGTGTGAACACTAACACTCATGTTCCTCAGTGTTTCTCACTGCACTGAGGTTGTGTTAGGTCCACTCTGTCCTCGCCTGTCTGTGTCTTTGCCATGGGTGAAGTTTGGAGCCTGTGAGGAATTGTGACTACACAGCAGTGTTTTTTTTTTTTTTTTACAGTTCTGCTGCTCTAGTTTTTGTTCTGTCCTGATCTGTCTGAGTTAATCATGGAAAAACTGTCTGAGTGGTTTACTGGTCATTTGGTAACCGGCTTGATGTTCACTTTGAAGTAAAAAGTTTTAGTTTTCAGGGTTCATTGCCTCAGTGGTCCGAGGAATGCTCCAGTGTCCCTTTTGTGTCTCAATTTAGTTAGTTTGAACTGCATCTTCCCCTGTCGCTTTACACTTTGTTTCTCGAGCTCAGACATCATCGCTCCGCAGAAAAGTGGCATTAAAGAAATTGGCAGCATCACGCTGATTTACACGCTGACGTTGAGAAGTTAACATATCCTCAGAGAGTTAATCCCTAATGTTGTCCGGGTCAGTAAATAAACAGAAGGAGAAAAGCCAAATTGGGGGAGTTTGCAGAAAAGCTCATTTGTGCTAATTATTTCTCTCCCACCCCTCCCTCGTTAAAAGCTTTCCCACCCCTCCAATCAATCGGCACTTTAGCAAGCAGGAAGGGATGGAGGAAGTGCGAGCCTCATTAGCCTGATTGGGCCAATGTGGGAGATGGAGTGAGTGAGGGAATAAAAGGGAAAAGGAGGCAGCCTGGTCATCAGCACTTGGCCCATCAGAGTTTCTGTCAACAAGGCAAATGCTGCGTTCAAATATGTTCGTTTTGTAGAATTATGGTTCCCAGCGGACATTAATGATGGCATCCGCACTGAATAGGAAGCTATTGATGGAGTTTGTTTTGCATACTCGTTGGACACAGCCGAGCATTTGAAGTACAAATAAATGATTATGGCTTGCAATTAAAGAACTTAAATCTGCTTCAGTTTATAGCAGCTTTCAAGCTCAAGTTTGATCCAAACTGCTTGGAGAACACAATGGAGTGATGTTGAAAACATTTGGAACCAGGGCATAAAAAATTAAGTGTTACAACAGTAATAAAAAAGCCATGAAGCCAAACAAAAAACTGGGTTCTTAATAAAAGGAACCACGAACAAATAATTTTGGTTGTGTGCCACCTTTATAAACTTTTTGTGTGGCTCAAACCGCACCAAAGAGGTAAGAACTGAACTGCTTGCACTTAAAACATCCTTATGGCTCAGCTTGCATAGTTTTCTTTGCCATTTCCTTTCTGTAGAAGCTGAAAAGTTATTAAGTGGAAGAAGTTGTGGAACTGTACTTACTAAAGAGAAACAATTCCTTCTATATGTACACCTGTTTATGGTGGCACAGATCTAAAACGCCTCAGGACAACTGACCTCCTACTTGCAGAAAATATGAGGTCTGTGTTGAGAAGGTCTTTGCTTAATATCCCAACATCTTAACACATGTATTGCTCAACAATTGTTAAAAATATTATGCATCAGAATACAGTGAGAACACGGTTACAAATGTCTACAAATAACATACAAGTTGATTTTTCTTAAACATTTTTATACATGACCAGTGGTTGTGAGATAATCGTAATTTAGGGGTCGGCACCATTTACAGCCTAAAAAGCCATCTTTACTCTCTCTCCTACTACAGAAAATCCAACCTTTTTTTTCTTATTTTACTAAAAATAAAAACAATTGTCAAGGGAAATGACTAAACAAAAAAAAATTGTTTTGTAAACTCTATCCTGATATTGCATAAAAGCAGTTTAAAAAAAACACATAAAGCTTGTTGTTTTGTTAGCTTTATGTGAAAAACACTCCTCAGTTCATGGCATTTTTGGCATATTATCAAGAGTCGCTGCAAGGCATTAAAAGCCGCATGTAGCTTCAGAACTGCAAGTTGCACACCCATGTTATTATGATAAAACCTTTTCTGTTTTTTTTTAAGAAAATTTTTAAAAAAGTGCGACAGTGCTTGCTTGCCACTTACTACTCTTTTTTTAATTAACCCATAAACAAATTTTTAACTGTATTTAAAATATAAATCTTTCTCCAAATAAGTGATTTAGTTTGCACTTAGTAATAATAAATATTATTGTATATATATTTGAAATTATATGTTTACACATGACAAAGTGAAACCCACATTACTTATGTATTTTATATCAAGAAGGCTGGGTATTCAGTCTGTTTAATATGATGAAACTGAACTGGAAATAATTTAAAATAGGCCTCAGTTCAGTCATGAGAGCTGCGCTAAAGGAAAATGAATTGCATCAATTACTTAAAATGCAATGCTGAGGACAGTAGCTTAAAAATGAATTGCATTTAAAATTTGCACATATTTTTTATGAGTTTGTTAGGTAAACTTTTCATATATTTACACATTGCTGTTATCTTCACAGCTAAATTTGATTAAAATGGGATGAAGTGAAACAGAGTTAATCACTTGCACAGAATGTGCACATTAATACACCTACAGCATCAGTCAGTCGAACTTGCCAGAAACACTTATTCAGGAGAAATACGTTTCAGGAAATTAACTGATCTAACTTGAAACCGTAATATATAAATGGGGGCCAAACATTTAGCCAAGAAAAAAAGAAACATTTATACAGATCATATGTCAGCTAAGACTGGGACTCAAAGCACTTCCTCTCAGCTGTAGCGATGTGACTGTAGCAATTGTACAAGACCTTTATGTCACGCTTATCTTGCAAAGCAGGAATCATCTATTGGCTACACAGAAACTGGTAATATCACTTTACCTTAAGGCTCTGCACATGTTCAGAGTAACTGTTCTTATGACAGATGCCGTGTAAGCAGTGGTCAATAAACTGGTGTCCTAAAATAAATGTTATTCACATTTATCTTTAGTTTGCTGCACCAGAGAGAGATAAGCTGATTATGGAAATAATTATGCACAAAAGCCCAACAGTGAAATTTGACTTAAATTCTGAAATTCTTCTTTTTTTAATTGTATTTTCTTTTGCATATCCTTTGTGATTTCTACATTTCATAAAACAATTATGTCAACAAACACAAGGTGCCACTCTGACTAAACATCAAGTTAACATGATTGGCCTTTAAGTTATCCCATTAAACAATTTTTTTTACTTGTTTTTTTTATTTTTTATAACTCAACAAAAAGTAACCTTATGGTCAGAAATAAACCTAAAATGTCTGGTAACATGGATTTTACAAGCCTTGATGTAAACCTTTACTGTGACCAGCAAACAGTGGGGGCTCATTGATCAGATGAGGTAAAATAGAGAACTCAATAAAGTAGATCAGAAATGTAGAAAACTGCTGTCTGGTCATGCTGTGTTTTAAACACAAAAGAAGCTTTAAATCAATCATAAGAGTTGGAACTTGGAATGTTTTTCCAAGTTCCAGCTTTATGTGAAAGCCACCAACGCGCGAAGAAGTAACACTTTGTTTACTGTTTCTTTGTTCATTTAATCTTCTAATTACTCTGCAGCGTTTGCATTTCCAGTTATGAATGAATTGAGTTTTATGAAGCTTTAGGACTTTCTTTCTCCACCTTTAATGAGGGATGTTTCCTATGTAGACTTTAATTATTTGCATCCATCATTAATTAAATGAACTGTACAAATAATTTTGACTAAACTAAGGCATCGAAGTCAGGATGAGAAGGAAATTTGACATGGAAATTAAAAACACATTGGGGAAGATTATCCTCATTGTAGGCAGTGTTATTTGAAAGATAAAGTATAATGCAGCCTTACATTAAGCCTCAATTTTCTTTCATCTTTTTAGTAATGGCTTAGTGAATTAAGTACACGGGCCGTATAACTGTAGCCTCTAAAATGGGCTTTAAAGGAGACCTGAGTCCTCATCCGCTTTTTTTTTTTCCTTCTCTCTGCTTGCGAAGACAAGACAAGTGAGGCTCTTTGTGTACTCACATGTCCTCATCACAGATGATGCTTTTGTCACATAATTGCATACACGCACATGCAAAGGGTACAGGCACACGGCACACAATGTGCACAATTACCATCCTGTAATTGCGATCTATCAGACATTATTGTGAAATGTTGCCTGATGTGCGTGCTGTCGAGTCTGCTGCATTATCAGAGCTTAGGAAATGACAAGACTATTTATAGGAGCTTGTTATCCACTTAAATCCTGTTGTTGCTATTGTCCAGCCCTTAGAGCTGGACTGACTGATGGGCTGATCTGTTGGTTTTGAGGAGCACAGCTGTGTGAAAAAGCAAATAGAGCGCCTCCATTTTTAGCTTCATTGACCTAAAACAGGAAGAATCTCATTAACTTTTTTGTTATACAGTGACGTGTTAAGTATTCTTTCACCATATTAAAACTGGTTACGTTGCACTTCTACTTCTCTATAATTAGACCTTTGAGTTCAGTCCATAGCCAAGGGGACAAAGAAAGGGAAGAAAAAGGAGCAGTGTTGCACAAATCGATATGAGAATGAATCCCACCAAGTGTGATCCGAGTGAAAGTTTCAAAAATATTGAGCAGAAAGCATGCTGGCTTCTACAACAGGACTTCGACGAAGCCAAGCTCAAAATCCACCTCAGACGTCTTACAACGATGTATGCTGGGGCTCTTTAGAGAACCGTGCTGGCGCTTAACCAGAGCATTATTGGAAAGCTGTTTGCAAGAAAATGCTTAATATGCAAAAACAAACAAACAAATAAGTAAATATCTGAACACAAAGAAATTTGCAAGTTTGAGTTTATTAAAATAAATCTAAATTAGCCATTTCCTGTGGTATCTGTTCTGAAATTGGTCCACCAGCTGTACGAGAAGGGAAGTGCTGACATTTATTTTGCAGCTCTAACCAGATGTTTTCTTACACTGTCTGACTTTAAATCACACTAAATCTTTTCTGTCTTTAGTTAGTCAGATTCAATGTAACATTATTTGGAAATATTGAAGCAACATCAGAAGACGTCAAACAGAAACTTGAAGCACATATAAATTCTTCCAAACGAGTTAAACATCCAAAATCAGCTATAAAGTGACAAAGTTGATGTTTTTGGAGCGGTCGTCACAAAGCCCGGATCTCAATCCATCAGCAGCACCTGATGACATCTGCCTCTGCTGCTTTATTGATGGTCTGTTGCTCTCCATCCTAGTACTTTTATGAAAATTGAAAAGCAAGAAAAATCCGGTGACATTTTCTAATGTTTTCATTTATTTATTTATTTTTATTTCTTGCCTTTTCCAACTCTGTCTTTGCTTTTTATTTTTAATCATTAATATATTTAGGCTCCAGACTGGCTCAGTAATGGTCTGGAGACAGAGGGTCCTGTCTTTGGCACGCTGCTCGATAACTGCCCATCTGCCTCTGGGTTAGAGTGGGCTGGTCGGGGGTTTGGGGCGCGGCTGTACAGAGTGCTGGGTGGATCTTTTGGCTTCACTTTTTCTTTTAACCCAGCTACTGACTTGGTTTAATACTAGTCCTTGTGGCCAATCAGCCCTTTTGTTTCACTAGGAACTTTCTCCTGCCAGTGGGTGATGGATGGATTACACCACCAAAAATATCTTTTAAAATAAGATTTAAGGTGATCAAAATGAAAGATGGGGAAGAGGAAGTCTCCTTTTCCCCTGACTAAAACTTTGACGTACAGCTTCTAGCAAACCTGGTAAAAATAAATAAATAAAATAATTAAATAAAAAACAAATCAAAACTAATTATTTGTAGCTTACTGAAACAGAAAAGCTGATCTAATCATTGTTTTAACTTAAAAGTCCCTTGTATTTGTGCCTGCAGCTAAATGTTGACAAAAAGTTCACAGTTAATGTATGGGTTTAGACTCTAATTATCAACACTTCTCTGTTTCTCATTTGCTTTCTGTTTTGGAGTGAAGTTCAGCAAGTGGCAGTGAGTTGTCAGTGTTTGTGCCGGAGCTCTCCTCTGTTCTCAGTTCACTGTCTGGCATTTTTAACACTGAATAATTTAGGGTGCTCCTGGAATTTAATTATTAATTATTTGGAGCGGAGATGTGTCTACTTCTGCCGAAGGGAAGGCTGAGAGTCATTGCTCCAGAGGAATCACAAGCTTCCTGGAAGGAGACGTTGCCGAGGTGTCTGGGTGGTCCGGCCCAGGAGAGGCGGGTCGACTTCAGTGAAAACTTTGGAGGAGTTCTTCCTCTCTTTATGGATTAACCATGTGGATGGGCTGATGAAACTGAATATCCAAGGGTTTATACTAAACTACAAGGCAGAGAAGAGCATGCTACTCACTCAAGACCAGTGTGACAATGAGGGAAGCAGCGCAAAGAATACTTAAAGTCGTAAATGTATTTAATATTCTTTAGTATCTAATTCTCTTTTGCCTACTAGCAATGTTAGAAAAAGTGCAGCAGTGAGAATTAAGCAGATTGAAGTGAAAAGAGGAAGGCTGCTGTAAAGGACAGTTTTGTTATGCTGGAGCAGCTTCTGCTCCTTTTTAACTAGAGGCTTTTCTTTTTTAACAGTGACACTAAAGTGTCTCTCTCTCTGATAGGCAGCCTGATTTATACAGTTTGCGTTGTCAAAACGCCCCAGAGGCCATCTTGCTCTGCTCCCTGCCTTGTTTATTTCGCTCATGTCCCTTCCATCCAAAGCTACAAAAGACCACCGCGGCTTCAAGTTTTTGTTGTTGCCGCTGTTATATCACTTCATCCCTCTGAGGTGTGTCGCTTGTTTCTCTGCGTGTTTGTGTGAAAAGAAACCTGTCAGTGTTGGTTACCCTGCCAGTTCACACTTCTTTAGAATCACCTTTTATCCTGTCAGTTTAGGACACAAACACAGCAAAAGCAACAATGAATTATTTTAAAATGCATGCGTCTCTTTTGTCGGGCGAAAATGCATTCTGAGGAAGACTAAATGATGATCTTGTGAAAAGTAAACAAAAAAAATATGACTCAGGGTGAACACAATGGAAATATGTTTTGACGTAGTAAGAAACAAAATTAATTTGACAGAGATGCTATTTGGAGTCAGAGGTCATGATGGCCGCAAGCAAGAGGAACAATCAAAGTCACACTGAGTGACTTTGAGCACAAAAATAAATATAATAGTCACTCTGCTTTGGATTGGGTTTTTAGAAGTTTGTTCATATTGTCCACCAGCTCCTGCAAGAGAGAGAATTATTCTAGTTGAGTTTTTACATTGTCGTGTAAAGTTTGGAATATAAATTCCTCATCTGTTTGTGTGTTGTATAAAAAAAAAAATCTAAATTTGAATTTCTATTAAGAGAAATATAAATGTATATTTAAATTAACAGTTTTTCATTTTAATTTGCAACATCACAACTTGAGTTTTGATCAAACAAATGTATAATTTTGTTTTGCTGATTTAGTTGCTGCCTGTGGAACCCAATGATGATGCAAACCCATTCAAAAGAGATTGGAAAAAGGACATTGGTCGGTGTCAAGGGACATTGGTCGGTGTCTAAAGTGCGGCTGTTTTTGACCCCTGTGCTGATTTTGACCGTCCCCCGACTGCAGCTCAAGAATGATACGCATTTGGTCTGCCGACGCACCAAATTTGAGCCTTTCTATTTTTTTTAGTTGGGACAAAATATATTGAGAAAACATCAACATTTTCATACAATTTAAAATGTTAAAGCAACCATTCAACATTTAATGAAGCATTTTTCTTTATTTTGATTTCATAGTCAATAGAACCACATTAATCCATTGGCTTTTAATTTACCGCAGGAATCAAAGTGTTAACGCTTTGATTATAACTGACAAATGCTGGATTCCTAACAATTCTTTGGGGAGTTACTACACACACACTCATACACACACACACACGTACACACACACACACACCACACACACACATACATGTATACCAAACCAACAGGGGACTATCAGTTAGTCCTGCCAACAGGGGACTTCTGTTTCTAGTTTGTTAACAAATTTGAAACTCATAATACAATTTACTTTAAAGCTCTATTACCATATATATAATTGAATATTTGACTTTTAATCATTTTTAAAGAAATTGCCAAGAGGGCACCTAGATTTCTGAGCGATGTTTACCTTACAAAGAGGGGACCTTTACATATTGCATTAGAACTGACTACCCACTTTTGACTTAAAGAGGATTTACTTACTACAATGAATTACTTTAACTATTTTAATACATTTATGATTTAACTGGGTTATGTTGTATAATTAATTATTTTTAATGCAAATATTACCCATAAAAGTAAAATAATGACCGTCATGGAAAATGAATAATTTTTTGAATACCATTTAATGATGGCATGAATAAATAAGGTCTGCAGTATCAACAACAAATATATATATTTAATATGAGTTTTGTCTCTTAAGGGTCCTCTCGATTTCCAATACAAAGTAAAGGTCCCCACTTAGTCTGTATAAAATGACAGGGGTCTGCTGTTGGCTGGTGAAGAACGACACAGGTCCCTTCTTAATAAAGTAGGGATGGAAAGACATAAATATGTGTATATTTTTTAATTCCAGCCCATGTCAAAGGCATTTCAAGAAAAAAAGGTCCCAACTTGGTCTGTACAGAACGACACAGGTCCCCTGTTGGCTGGTGAAGAACGACACAGGTCCCCTCTTGGATGGGATGGAGTGACAAACACACTCCAGAATGGGGGGAAAAAGAAGAAATTAACTGAATTATTTTTAAGACAAAAACATATGTAAGCTGAATTAAAACAACTTAAGGTGAACTATGTCAGTTGACAAACTACAGATCCCAACATTTGTTAGACATGGAGCAACATACACACTCCAGATAAAGAAGAAAATTACCTTTTATCAAATATCTTTACTTCTGAACTTCTTAATATAGTAGGGATGGACAAACAGACAGAAATAAATTAATAAATGAGTGTATATTTTTTTAGTTCCAGAACATGTCAAAGGCATTACAGGAAAAATTAAGGTCGCCACTTTGTCTGTACAGAACGACACAGGTCCACTGTTGGCTGGTGAAGAACGACACAGTTTCCCTCTTGGATGGGATGGAGCGACATACACACTCCAGGATGGGGGAAAAAAGAATTAACTGAATTATTTTTAAGTCATAAAAATATGTAAGCTGAATCAGCTTTAAAAAGTTATTTACAGAGCACAGTTTTTATAGACAAATTTAAAACAGCCCAGGTCAAACCCATTAGAAAAGAAAAGGTCCCCACTTGGTCTGTATAGAACGACAGAAGTCCCCTCTTGGATAGGATGGAATGACATACACACTCCAGGATGGGTGGAAATAAAGAAGAAATTAACTGATTTTTTTCTTTTTTTTAAGACAAAAACATATGCAAGCTGAATCAGCTTTAAAAAGTTATTTACAGAGCACATTTTTTATAAACAAATTTAAAACTGCCCATGTCAAACCTATTATAAAATAAAAGGTCCCCACTTGGTCTGTATAGAATGACACAAGTCCCCTCTTGGATAGGATGGAGCGACATACACACTCCAGGATAAATAAGAAAATGGCCTATTATCAAACATGTTTACTTCTGAACTTCTTAATGAAGTAGGAATGGTCAGACAGAAATAAATAGATAAATATCTATGTGTATATTTTTTAATTCCAGATGGAACGACATACACACTCCTGGATGGGGGGATAAAGAAGAAATTAACTGAATTATTTTTTAAGTCAAATAAATATGTAAGCTGAATCAGCTTTAAAAGTTATTTACAGAGCACATTTTTTTATAGACAAATTTAAAACAGCCCATGTCAAACCTATTAGAAAATAAAAGGTCCCCACTTGGTCAGTATAGAACGACAGAAGTCCCCTCTTGGATAGGATGGAACGACATACACACTCCAGGATGAGTGGATAAAGAAGAAATTAACTGAATTATTTTTTTAAGACAAAAAATATGTAAGCTGAATCAAAACAGCTTTAGGTGAATTATTTCAGTTGATATAACCTACAGATCAAAACATTGTCAGAAGTGTTTCCTCATCATGAATAGGTTCAATGGTATATAAACTGACATTCCAATAGTGAAAGGATCTGCAGCACAAAGTGATCAGCATAACGAGTAAAAAAGTTATTTACAGAGCACATTTTTAAAGACAAATTTAAAACAGCCCATGTCAAACCTATTAGAAAAGAAAAGGTCCCCACTTGGTCTGTATAGAACGACAGAAGTCCCCTCTTGGATAGGATGGAATGACATACATACTCCAGGATGGGTGGAAAAAAGAAGAAATTAACTGATTTTTTCTTTTTTTTAAGACAAAAACATATGCAAGCTGAATCAGCTTAAAAGTTATTTACACAGCACATTTTTATAGACAAATTTAAAACTGCCCATGTCAAACCTATTATAAAATAAAAGGTCCCCACTTGGTCTGTATAGAATGACACAAGTCCCCTCTTGGATAGGATGGAGCGACATACACACTCCAGGATAAATAAGAAAATGGCCTATTATCAAACATGTTTACTTCTGAACTTCTTAATGAAGTAGGAATGGTCAGACAGAAATAAATAGATAAATATCTATGTGTATATTTTTTAATTCCAGATGGAACGACATACACACTCCTGGATGGGGGGATAAAGAAGAAATTAACTGAATTATTTTTTAAGTCAAATAAATATGTAAGCTGAATCAGCTTTAAAAAGTTATTTACAGAGCACATTTTTTATAGACAAATTTAAAACAGCCCATGTCAAACCTATTAGAAAATAAAAGGTCCCCACTTGGTCTGTATAGAACGACAGATGTCCCCTCTTGGATAGGATGGAACGACATACACACTCCTGGATGGGGGATAAAGAAGAAATTAACTGAACTATTTTTTAAGTCAAATAAATATGTAAGCTGAATCAGCTTTAAAAAGTTATTTACAGAGCACATTTTTTATAGACAAATTTAAAACAGCCCATGTCAAACCTATTAGAAAATAAAAGGTCCCCACTTGGTCTGTATAGAACGACAGAAGTCCCTCTTGGATAGGATGGAGCGACATACACACTCCAGGATGGGTGGAAAAAAGAAGAAATTAACAGATTTTTTCCCATTTTTTTTAAGACAAAAACATGTAAGCTGAATCGGCTTAAAAAAGTTATTTACACAGCACATTTTTATAGACAAATTTAAAACAGCCTATGTCAAACCTATTATAAAATAAAAAGGTCCCCACTTGGTCTGTATAGAATGACACAAGTCCCTTCTTGGATAGTGACATACACACTCCAGGATAGGTAGATACAGCAGAAATTACCATAACTGATCATTTTAAGGCAGTTTAAAACTGCCTGTAATATAGCAGAAAAAAATTAAGCTTAATTAAAATATATGGCGTTATTTACCAACACATTTAAATCTTGTTCTGACAAGAACTGTGATTAAAAAAACATTTAAAAAAACCATAAAGTTGTTTTGTTTTTCCTTCCGACAAATTATCCATTTCTATATCGGCTATGTAACAATATATGTTTGTTTTTCTTTTTCCAAAAGGAGAAAAGATATGAAGCAAAAAAGAAAAAGAAGCTTTTACAGCAGTAACTTTAAAAAGACTTCTGTTTGTGGATGAGGAATGAACAGTACAAAGTATGTGTTCATACTTTCTAGTGTAAACTTACATAATCTACAATCAGGCAAAGATTTCATCGGACATTTGTAAAATTTAATATATTTGGTCTCAAACTTCATCTACTATGTTGAAATTGTCAAAAAATTACTTTGATAAATTGTCGAGTTATTAGACCCTTTTTGTTAATTGTAAGTACTTTGAGTAACTAATTGGAAAGAACTCCACCACTTTGTCCGAAACTGGATTTATTTATATACAAATCAAACTCATAACCCTCAGGCATTTTAGAACTTAATAAATCAACTAGGCTCCAGAAAACTAAAAAGATTCCCTTAGAAGTGGTTCAGGAGGATGGCTAATATGTCTTGATATTAACAAGGTTTTGGACAAGCTGCAAACTGACTTTGGAGATATATTTTCTGGTAGGTTTGTCTATCCTTAATGGTATTAATCTTATTTAGAAAGGACAGTAGCTATTAAGAATCAAATTGAAGTTCCATGCCAATGAGTTCCTCAAATCTTCAATTAAACTCTTACATTTCAGAAAATTTACTTCATAAGGATAAGGAAGGTTATCAATAGGGAAGGTTATGGGTTACAGTAATCTGTAAAATGAAGTCTGAATAAAAGATTGAATACAATGTGAAATGAACCAGGCTGTTCAAGTTTTTTCCACGTATTGTGAACAGGATTTTTGCCCATCTAAATGGCAAAATCTATTATTAAAACACTCCCCAAGTATCTATCTGCTGATCCTCTATCACCTATCAACTAGATACTAGAGGAGCAATAGTTTATTGAAATGAATAAACTGAAGTTATTCCTTTCAGAAAACGGAGTAGTGCATTGATAACATTTACATTTTGTTTTGGGCCTACAGATTTGTCTATTGTAAAAACATAAATATTTGGGATTTACTGTGGATGAATATTTGACATTGGAAGAAGGAGTAAAAGTCCAATCGGACTCAGCTGGAAGAGAGCTAGCTTCAGTTATAAATAGAGTCAAATATTAACACAGTCAGGGTCTTCTGAGAGACTGCTCTGCATCCCCAGAACTAGAATTAGACGATGAGAAGCAGCTTTCAGCTTCTATGCACTACAAATTTGGATCAAGCTTCCAAAAAACTGCTGAAACTGCTGAAACACTACCTTCCTTTAAATCTAGACTAAAATCCCAGCTGGTTAGAGTTGCTTTTGAAATGTAATCGGTTAAGAATTTAACAATGGCACTTGAATTAATATAATGATTTATTATGTAAAGCACTTTGAAATGTCTTGTTGCTGAAATGTGCTGAAATAAAATAAAATTGATTGATTGATCAAATGATATAAGGTGTATACTGAGTTGTAGAGGTCTTGTGTTTGCCCAGTATTGGATTACGGTGTCGGAGTTACTGTCAACAACCTCCCAGTGAAAAAGTTCAGTGTAGAGCCCTGCGATATTTTTTATATGTGCATAGAAATACTCCATAAAATGGCATTATATGGAGATATGGGTTTATCACGTGAAGTTAGATATCTGCAATATCTAACCATTTTGCAGATGTGGTTAGATTGTGGAATACGTTCGTTAAAATGCCAGATCATAGATTAACAAAGCACATTTCCTTTCAGATTTCACAAATGGGTATTCTTGGGCCAGACATATGGAGAAGATATTTGAGACTTTCCGTACATATAGGATTAAGATAAGATGTAATATTGAATAGCTTAAAAGGTTTGTTTGTTATTGCCAGCCCAAACTAAGCCCTCTCAAATCTCACAAACTGACTATTGGCTAGCTCTCCAGTTAATGGGTCGGGAAAGTCTCTAGTTACTAGGGCTTTTACTCCATGGATAATCTAGAGAACATTCTATTTAAGCTGGTGGCGGGAGGACTCGTCTAGTCTCTAACTGCCTACATCCAAAAGTTATCACCCTTTCCAATTATTAGAACAATTAACCCAGTAGCTCACACTGTTACTTAATTCCAATAATCACTTCTGTTAATGGCAGCTCACTCCCTTGTAATAACGAGCACTTGGGTACACGGATCTTGTCCCTTACAGGTGTGCGGAGCCTTTAGCCGCTCTTGGATTCCAGGGCGTTGTACTCAATCAATCAATCAAATGTTATTTGTATGGCACATTTCATCAGCAAGGCATTTCAAAGTGCTTTACATAATTAAAATAAAAACAGCATGTGACACTGAATAAACAGTGTCCTCTGCTGTTGATCTTTCAGCATCATGTTAGCTCTACTCCGACATCAGGAACAGAGAACACTTTGCTTCCCCTTCTTTCAATTTGTATATCTTTTGTTTAGATGTGTGTGTATGTGGATGGTATACGTGACAACTCAACCGTCCACATGGGTGGTTCTTATGTGACCTCTTAGCTTTTGGAAAACACCTAACCCACTTTCACTTCTCCTGTCTACATCAGCTCCTCCTCGAACATCTGTTTACTCTTCTTCTTTTTAATGTTTTTTACTCTGCTTCTCAACAGTCAGCATGTCTCACAAAAAGCCTCTTTTATTTTAACCCAATACTGTTATCTGATTTATATTTCCAATATCAAAAATGTACATTTGATTACTAAAAACCATTCCACTTAAATAGACACTGCCTGATTACTCAGACCCATAACATGTCAACCAAAATCAGAACACATGAAATACTTGTAAGACGAAATCAAATACATGTCACATAAATTGGGATATATGATTAAGACTTTCTATATTTAACTGTCTTTACTTCTGATTAACACTACTCCTACAATAAATCATGTTTTCAATCAAGAGAAATCAAAAATTACAATATGACTCCTTCCTCTCAGGCTCTTGTTATCTATTCTGCTTTTCCCTAACCTTTCACCTTCCATCTACATCCAACACAACATCAATGAGCTTTAGTTACACATTTTACACCATCTCAAGTTCAAATGTCAAAAATAAAATCAGATTTAAAACCTTTTAGTTCTCTCTTTGATTCAACATTCATATATAATATTATGATAACCATAATACCTAAACACACTCTCGGTTAGTTACTCAGCTACTCAACTAGTTACTCTCATTATAATCATAATGTGAGTTTTTACAGATGATGTTCTAAAAAGAAAACAAGAATACTCTCTTATTCTAATTATTTAATACCAAAACTACAGTTACTTGTTTTACTTGCAAGTATTCCACCAGAGTAAGTTTAAGTGTAAGTATTCTTATGAAAGACCCAATATTAATATAAGTATTTTACTTTGGGTCTTATCAAATTACTCAAAATGTTTAGATTTTATTCTTTAAACCTATAATCCTTTGACACAAGGATTAGTCTGAACTATTCTTATACTTTTGCAGGCTGGAAGTTCACTTCCTCTTTCTTCAGGAAACCTGCCCTTCCTGTTTCATGAAACTCTCTATGATTTTTTATGATCAGATAGAAAAAATAAGAATTAAAGCAAAGTTTGCAGGACACAATAACAACACACACAACCAGGTTCATTTTATTATAGTCTGACTCTACTGTTGGGTCTTGATGTCACCTGTGTAATTAATTTCAGAGATCACTTTATTTATGTCTCTATTAAACTAAAACCTCCAGCATGGGGAAGTAGAAGGATCTCAACTTTTCTCGACAGGTTTTATTTTGAAGTTTAGTGGGCAGTTGATATCTTACATAAACATAAAATAACGTACTTATATTTTACTAGAAGATGCCTATATGGTTCTTGAACCATATGCATCACGGAACCTGTCTATAAAACGACGGTCCATGTGCGCCCAGTTCAGATCTGGCACTTGGCTTTGGAGACCAAAGTACCCAGAGGAAGGCCAAAGATGTTGTTTGTGTGATTTGGGGGAAAGTGGAAGTGAAGTCCACTTTTTGTTTACCGTTTTTTGTACTTGAGGTGAGAAATTATTTATTTACTAAAATACTTTATATTAAAGGGCGGGGATAAAATTTATATTTACGTATTTTATGTTTCAGTTAGCACACAATTTATTTTGAAGGCCTGGCACCTTAGAAGCTTTTTGTTTAAAGAAAATGTATGTCTGTCTGTTTATGTTTTCTTGTGTCTTGTAAGCCTTTGTGGGCTGAGAACCTGTTAAAGGGTAAATGCCACTTATCTGTCTGTCTACAAAATATCAGACACTGTACTTTATTTCACCCAAGTTCTGTAGGTCATAATAACATTTTCTAATATGTATGCTAATACTTTGCTCTCTTTGTCACTCTTTCTGGTATTAAAGCCGGTTTAGTTTCTTTTCTTGTTTTTGTAAGATTGCAAGTGATGCTTTAGTGTGATGATTCAGTAATTCTGCCATGTTCTCAGAAAAATGTCGTCTAATAACAAATGTTTACATTACGTTAAGATGAAGCTCTTGATATAACATTGCATTGGTCCTCTTTCTATGTTTAAAGAAATACATTGCATTTTGTTTACCATGCCAGAAAACAGTCACTCTGTGGTCACATAGACCGTATGCACAATTATTAGGCAAGTTTTAGTTTTGAACCCATGTCATTATTTCTATGGATATTTTAAAACTACAAGCTGTATAAACTTTAATCTTTATTTAACGTGAACAAATCAGCTGATGTGTATTTGTTTAATGAGGGAGGAAGTTGCCTATAAAGATCAACACCCAATATGAAGGTGTGCAAAATTATTAGGCAGCTTCTTTTCCTCAGGCAAAAGGGGCCAAAAAATATTTAAGTGACTGAGAAAGGTCCAAAACTGTAAAAAGTTATCCAGAGAGATGCAGCACTGTTGAAATTAGTAAAATATTGGAGCGTGATCACAGAACCATCACATGTTTTGCTGCAAATATTGAACATGATCACAAGAAACATGTTGAGGAAAAAAAAGCTTTGCTCCAGCCTGAAATGTTTCATATGTTAGGGGGAAAACTAGAACAAACACGTTTGGTAAAACTCATTGTAACCCTGTACTAAATAAAAATAAGTATCGTAACAATAGCACAAGTTTGTTTCTTTAATCAAGTAACAAGTTTGTTTCTTTAATCAAGTATTGCTTCACATAATCCAACAAGATGAATTTACCAACATTTAGAAACTAAACAATCTTTCCTGTTGGCATTACCCAGCAAATAAAATGCAAAAAGATTTGTAGCTATCAGGTCCAGTAAACGGGAGGGACTGTTGCCTCCCTGCTGACCAGAATACTTGTTATTGATGATCAGTTATGTAAATGTGGACATGATGGTGAAGAACCAAGTATTATATTTTCAGATTATAAACAATTTAACAAAACAAGGCATTTCACACTAATGTTTAGTTTTCACTGTACTTAATGTTTTATACAAAAATAAAGCAGTATTTTCTTTCAAGTTGTTTTAATTAAGTTTGTATTTGAAAATTATGAAGACAATCATATGTGTAACATTACACAGCTATATTTTTTTGCAAGATGTTCTGTCTCAGAACTGACTTCCAAAAGCCACACAGCCCTCCTGTGAACTGGACAAACCGGTTTTCACTCAGGCCTGGCCATTCAGAGCCAACAAAGGTCTTCACCCAGACCATTCAGAGCCAACAAAGGCCTTCACCGGCCATTCAGAGCAACAAAGGCTTCACCAGGCCATTCAGAGCCAACAAAGGCCTTCACCCAGGCCATTCAGAGGCAACAAAGGCCTTCAGCCAGGCCCTTCCTCCACCACCAGGACACATCCAGAGGAGCTGAAAGAGCTCCTCAGGATGATCCTTCACCCAGAGGAGGTTCATGAGAACCATTCCTCTTGTAACATTGGATCATGTTTGGCATTAAAGCCTGATTTATGCTTAACCTAATCTAATTATGTCTCAACGTAACAACTTTCATTTTTCTTTCATTTTTTACGGTTCATTCTGTCTTGGTAATTAGTTTATGGAACAATTTGTAAGTGAATCAAGATGGAAAAGAAATGATGACACTGAACAAAAAACATATGATTATTAAAATAACATTGATCCAGACAGTAATGTATTACATGGACCTAACAATTGACAACAATTGTTGTCGGTGATTTCAACATTCATGTTGACAACCCCCAAGACCGAGGGGCTAAAAAGCTCTGTAATATATTAGAGAGTTTTGGTTTAACACAACATGTCAAACAAGCAACACACACTCAGGGACACACACTGGACCCTGGTTATCAGTAAGGGTGTGAATATTTCCAATGTTTCTGTAACTGATATTGCCCTGTCGGATCATTTTGCTGTTATCTTTGATAGTTCTTTATCCGTTAACCCACTTGAACAAAAAGCTACTGTCACAAAACGTACTTTCACAGAAAACACAGCAGAAACATTTAATCAAATCTACTCTTCTTCCTCACTCTTAAGTTATAGTGACGTAGATAAGTTGGTGGATGATTTTCAGTGCAAACTTTCAGATATCATTGATTACATTGCCCCCTAAAGTGAAGGTTGTGACTGGTAGGAAGAAATCTCCATGGAGAAATACACAAACAGTTCAATCTGCAAAACAACTCTGCCGAAGAGCCGAACGGAAATAGTGTAAAGGTCAACTGCACGTTTATTATGACATCTACAAGGAAAGACTACGCAACTATCACACAACACTAAAACATGCCAGAGAGGCTTTCTTTGCAGATGTCATAAACAAAACATTAACAGTGCTCGAGCTTTATTTGCCACTGTTGACAGGCTCACAAATCCTCCGATGACGTTGCCACCTGAGCTTCAATCTAATGCCGCCTGCAACAAGTTTTCAAGTTTCAAGTTCAAATCCTAGGACCCTTCTTTTCAATATTTATATTCTCCCACTGGCTAAGGTTATAACAGGACATAGGATTAGCTACCACAATTATGCGGATGATACACAGGTCTACATCACGATGTCACCAGGGGACTCTGAACCCATCCAATCACTGAATAGATGCTTAGAACAGATCAATGTGTGGATGTGCCAAAACTTTTTCCAGCTGAACAGAAACAAAACTGAAGTTATTATCTTTGGACCTAAAGATGAGCGAACTAGAATCAATGCACAGCTTCAGTTGTTACAACTAAAAACCAGCGATCAGCCCGAAACCTGGGAGTAGTGATGAACTCTGACCTGAACCTTCAGAGCCACATTAAGACAGTCATAAAGTCGGCCTTCTATCACCTGAAGAACATCTCTAGGATTAGAGAACTTATGTCTCAGCAGGATCTAGAGAAACTCATCCATGCGTTTATCTTTAGCCGCATTGATTACTGCAACAGCGTCTTCACAGGTCTGACTAATGAATCAATCAAACAGCTGCAGCTGATCCAGAAGCTGCTGCTGCTGTTCTCACTAAAACCAGGAAGATACATAACACCAGGTTTAAAGTCCCTCCTCTGGCTCCCTGTAGCTTAGAGAATAGACTTTAAAATACTGATGTTAGTTTATAAATCACTGAACGGTTTAGCACCACCATACATTAAAGATCTGTTATTGTTGTACCAACCATTTAGACCCCTCAGATCTTCTGGTTCTGGTCTGCATCCCCAGAACCAGAACCAAATTAGGAGAAGCAGCATTCAGCTTCTATGCACCACAGATTTGGAACAAACTTCCAGAAAACTGTAAAACAGCTGAAACACTGTTTAGAGTTGCTTATGGCTAAATTAGGGTTACAGTGCAGGTTTTGATGTCTTCCATGTTTTTATGTCTTTAATGTTTTTATATTCTTCTTCTAACCCTTTTCTTTTTACTTTACTGTGATGAACCATACATATAGGCAAATGATAACTTATATCACTTATTATGATCCCAATGCACATAACCTTTCCAATTATGTTTTTGAAAAATGACCAGAGTTGCACTAGTACAAGTAATTCTGTCTGGTTGAGTAAGCACTGGATATAAATTTAAACTGAACAAGGTATCTGCAAAATCTGTAGTCATTTTGTGTTGTCTATTGATTTATTATTGTTTTAATAAATCAATATTGAAATCATCACATATTAACAAAATTTTCCTATCATTTCATCCATTCAGGAGATTTTCACTTCTATTCCTAACAGAACCTGGCATTATATGTACAAGCTACAATGCTACTTATTTTCTGCTTCTCAGTTTCAACAGTAACACTTTCCATCATATCATCTAAAGCAAATGACATAAATTTAATTTTTCACATTTTAAGGAATAACTAACATACAGCAACTTCCCACCTTTGTTCTTCACTCAATTTAATGAAAGAGATTTTACCCCTCCAACTCCAAATCTATAGATTTCTCATTTAACCAGGTCACAGAAAATGTTACTTGAAAGTGACTTATGAATGATTTCAAATATTCACTGATATTGTCAAAATTGAAATGAATAAGTGAAAAAAAACAACCAAATGCACAGCTGTTGACCTGTACAATATTAACAATTGTTAGGTCCATGTAATACATTACTGTCTGGATCAATGTTATTTTAATAATCATATGTTTTTGTTCAGTGTCATCATTTCTTTTCCATCTTGATTCACTTACAAATTGTTCCATAAACTAATTACAAGACAGAATGAACCGTAAAAAATGAAAGAAAAATGAAAGTTGTTACGTTGAGACATAATTAGATTGGGTTAAGCATAAATCAGGGTTAGGGTTAAACATGATCCAATGTTACAAGAGGAATGGTTCTCATGAACCTCCTCTGGGTGAAGGATCATCCTGAGGAGCTCTTTCAGCTCCTCTGGATGTGTCCTGGTGGTGGAGGAAGGGCCTGGGTGAAGGCCTTTGTTGCCTCTGAATGGCCTGGTGAAGGCCTTTGTTGGCTCTGAATGGCCTGGGTGAAGACCTTTGTTGCTCTGAATGGCCTGGGTGAAGACCTTTGTTGGCTCTGAATGGCCTGGCCTGAGTGAAAACCGGTTTGTCTAGTTCACAGGAGGGCTGTGTGGCTTTTGGAAGTCAGTTCTGAGACAGAACATCTTGCAAAACAAATATAGCTGTGTAATGTTACACATATGATTGTCTTCATAATTTTCAAATACAAACTTAATTAAAACAACTTGAAAGAATATACTGCTTTATTTTGTATAAAACATTAAGTACAGTGAAAACTAAACATTAGTGTGAAATGCCTTGTTTTGTTAAATTTTTATAATCTGAAAATATAATACTTGGTCTTCACCATCATGTCCACATTTACATAACTGATAATCAATAACAAGTATTCTGGTCAGCAGGGAGGCAACAGTCCCTCCCGTTTACTGGACCTGATAGCTACAAATCTTTTTGCATCTTATTTGCTGGATAATGCCAACAGGAAAGATTGTTTAGTTTCTAAATGTTGGTAAATTCGTCTTGTTGGATTATGTGAAGCAATACTTGATTAAAGAAACAAACTTGTGCTATTGTTACGGTACTTATTTTTATAGTACAGGGTTACAATGAGTTTTACCAAACGTGTTTGTTCTAGTTTTCCCCCTAACATATGAAACATTTCATTTTCCTCAACATGTTTCTTGTGATCATGTTCAATATTTGCAGCAAAACATGTGATGGTTCTGTGATCACGCTCGAATATTTTACTAATTTCAACAGTGCTGCATCTCTCTGGATAACTTTTTACAGTTTTGGACCTTTCACAGTCACTTAAATATTTTTTGGCCCCTTTTGTCTGAGGAAAAGAAGCTGCCTAATAATTTTGCACACCTTCATATTGGGTGTTGATCTTTATAGGCAACTTCCTCCCTCATTAAACAAATACACATCAGCTGATTTGTTCACGTTAAATAAAGATTAAAGTTTATACAGCTTGTAGTTTTAAAATATCCATAGAAATAATGACATGGTTCAAAACTAAAACTTGCCTAATAATTGTGCATACAGTCTATGTGACCACAGAGTGACTGTTTTCTGGCATGGTAAACTAAAAATGCAATGTATTCCTTTAAACATAGAAAGAGGACCAATGCAATGTTATGTCAAGAGCTTCATCTTAACGTAATGTAAACATTTGTTATTAGACGACATTTTTCTGAGAACATGGCAGAATTACTGAATCATCACACCAAAGCATCACTTGCAATCTTACAAAACAAGAAAAGAAGCTAAACCGGCTTTACTACCAGAAAGAGTGACAAAGAGAGCAAAGTATTAGCATACATATTAGAAAATGTTATTATGACCTACAGTACTTGGGTGAGATAAAGTACAGTGTCTGATATTTGTAGACAGACAGATAAGTGGCATTTACCCTTTAACAGGTTCTCAACCCACAAAGGCTTACAAGACACAAGAAAAACATAAACAGACAGACAGACATACATTTTCTTTAAACAAAAAGCTTCTAAGGTGCCAGGCCTTCAAAATAAATTGTGTGCTAACTGAAACATAAAATACTTAAATATACATTTTATCCCCATCCTTTAATATAAAGTATTTTAGTAAATAAATAATTTCTCAACCTCAAGTACAAAAAACGGTAAAACAAAAAGTGGACTTCACTCCCACTTTCCCCAAATCACACAAAGAACATCTTTGGCCTTCCTCTGGGTACTTTGGTCTCCAAAGCCAAAGTGTCAGATCTGAACTGGGCGCACATGGACCGTCGTTTTATAGACAGGTTCCGTGATGCATATGGTTCAAGAACCATATAGGCATCTTCTAGTAAAATATAAGTACGTAATTTTTGTTTATGCAAGATATCAACTACCCACTAAACTTCAAAATAAAACCTGTCGAGAAAAGTTGAGATCCTTCTACTTCCCATGCTGGAGGTTTTAGTTTAATAGAGACAATAAATAAAGTTATCTCTGAAATTAATTACACAGGTGACATCAAGACCCAACAGTAGTCAAACTATAATACAATGAACCTGGTTGTGTGTGTTGTTATTGTGTCCTGCAAACTTTGCTTTAATTCTTATTTTTTCTATCTGATCATAAAAAATCATAGAGAGTTTCATGAAACAGGAAGGGCAGGTTTCCTGAAGAAAGAGGAAGTGAACTTCCAGCCTGCAAAAGTATAAGAATAGTTCAGACTAATCCTTGTGTCAAAGGATTATAGGTTTAAAGAATAAAATCTAAACATTTTGAGTAATTTGATAAGACCCAAAGTAAAATACGTATATTAATATTGGGTCGTTCATAAGAATACTTACACTTAAACTTACCCTGGTGGAAATACTTGCAAGTAAAACAAGTAACTGTAGTTTTGGTATTAAATAATTAGAATAACAGAGTATTCTTGTTTTCTTTTTAGAACATCATCTGTAAAAACTCACATTAAGATTATAATGAGAGTAACTAGTTGAGTAGCTGAGTAACTAACCGAGAGTGGGTTTAGGTGTTATGGTTATAATATTATATATGAATGTTGAATCAAAGAGAGAAACTAAAAGGTTTTAAATCTGATTTTTGACATTTGAACTTGAGATGGTGTAAAATGTGTAACTAAAGCTCATTGATGTTGTGTTGGATGTAGATGGAAGGTGAAAGGTTAG
>NW_027675221.1:0-22825 GCF_904066995.2 Poecilia reticulata | reverse complement strand
TTTCAGCTTGGTGGAACTTATTCATCACTTCTTTGATCAAATTAGAGACGCAGAAATCCGCAGCTTTAAAAAGTTTCAGGTTCTGTTCATCTTTGATGGTCTGGATGAAAGTCGACTTCGTCTGGATTTCCAGAAGAATCCAGTCCTGACTAACCCTTCAAAGTCCACCTCACTGGATGTTCTGCTGACAAACCTCATCACTGGGAAACTGCTTCCCTCTGCTCTCCTCTGGATAACCACACGACCTGCAGCAGCCAGTTTGATCCCAGATAACTCTATTGACAGGGCCATAGAGGTCAGAGGGTTCACTGACCCCCAGAAGGAGGAGTACTTCAGGAAGAGATTCAGAGATGAAGAGGAGAAGGCCAGCAGGGTTATCTCCCACATCCAGAAATCAAAAAGTCTCCACATCATGTGTCACATCCCAGTTTTCTGCTGGATCACTGCTAAAGTTCTGGAGCAAATGATGAAGACCAGAGAGGGAGGAGAGCTGCCCAAGACCCTGACTGAGATGTATATAGAGTTCCTGCTGCTTCAGTTCACAATCAAGGAGGAAAAGTATAAAGAAGGAGCTGAAGAAGCTCTAGAGAACAAGAAGCTGATTGAGTCTCTAGGTAGTCTGGCTTTAGATCAGCTGCTGGAGGGAAACCTGATCTTCTATGACAAAGACCTCAAACGGTGCGGCATCAACATCAAAGATGCTGCGTTGTTCTCAGGAGTTTTCACTCAGATGTTTAAAAAGGAGAGAGGAACGCGCAACATCTCCGTCTACTCCTTTGTTCATCTGAGCATCCAGGAGTTTCTGGCTGCTGTCTACATGCTCCACTGCTTCACCAGCAGGAGGTCAGAGGTGATCAAGATGTTCCTGGGAGAAAAACACAAAAAAACATCTCTAGATGAGTTCATGAAGAAAGTCATGGAGAAATCCCTTAGCAGTAAAAATGGCCACCTGGACCTGTTTGTCCGCTTCCTTCATGGTCTCACTGTGGAGTCCAACCAGAGACTCTTAGAGGATCTGCTGGGTCAGACAGAGAACAGTACGGGAACCAGGAAGGGAATGTTAAACAAAATAAAGAAAATATTCACTGGTTATAACTCTCATGGCAGAATCTCTCATGACAGAATCATCTCCAACCTGAAGGAGATGAACACTGATGATATCTCTGCTGACAGAAGCATCAACATCTTCTACTGTCTGGTGGAGATGAACGACGTCTCATTTTATCAGGAGATCCAACGGCTGCTGGATTCAGGGATGGAGCTCTCAGTGACTGATTGTTCAGCTCTGGCCTTCATGCTGCAGATGTCAGAGGTTCTGGATGAGTTGGACCTGGAGAAGTACAACACATCAGATTATGGACGACAGAGACTGGTTCCAGCTGTGAGGAACTGCAGAAAGGCTCGGTGAGTCCAGATGTTTTCATTGTGTGAATGCCGCCTCAGCACTATTATCCTCCCGTTTCTTCTTCTTTCTTCAAGTTGATTCTGGATGTTTTTGACCTTTAACCACTTCCTTCATCCTCTGGATGATTTCAGCCATTCAAACATCTAAACATTCAGTTCATCCAGCACAGCTGCAGCTTCTGGTTTTTAGACATTTTGATCTTTTTAAAATATTTAACTTTTTATCAGTTTTCAGGTTGAAATGAATAGAAAACCCTGAACTCTAGAAAATTTTTGTTTTCTCCAAGATCCAATCAGCCAGAGAGACGTTTTAAACTTTAATCTCCTCTTCACTCATTGAGCTGCTGCTCCATAATTCACCTTTTAGGATCTTTGACTGTTTTTATAAAATAATTGTTTAGATTTGATGGAAATTTGGACCATTAAAATAAACCATTGCATTAATTATAAACTTTGTGAACAGTGTTGATCATCTTCATCCCGTCATCATCCTCACCTCTTCCTCCTCCCACTGGTTTCCTCTGAGTTTGTAACCGAGACCAAAATGTGGTGATTGTTGTCTGGTTCCAGAAAAAGTCCTGGTTTCTGTCAGATCCTCCCAAAGCTCTGAGAATCTGCTTCCAGAGCTGGAACCATTTTCCTCATCAACTCTTCATCTGCAGCCTTTGTTGAAGCTGTTAGCTGTCCTCCATGAAGACCTGCAGAGACATGAGCTTCACCTCTTTAGACATCCCAGCCTCTTTAATTCCTGGAGATCTTTCACTGCTTCACCATGAAGATGCTGCTGGACCCAAACGCTCCGTCTCCTCCAGGGGTTTTGCTCTTCAGCTCTTTAGGAGTTTAGCAACAATTTCTTCTGACGTCCAAACCTTTGTTCCTCTGAGACGATGGACAGACCACTGCAGAGACATGAGCTTCACCTCTTTAGACATCCCAGCCTCTTTAGTTCCTGGTGAACTTTCACTGCTTCACCCACAACTGGGAGCATCATGTGTCTGGTCTGCTCCCAGTTTCCTCTGTGGCATTGTGATGGACCGAGTTAAAACAGGAGGAGTCACAGGATATTAATTAGAAAAATAGGTTTTTTATTTTAACCCAAAGATTATAAAAGGACAAAAAGATGAACTGAGCTCATAAAAGAGGTCATAGAAACAAAACTGAACTCTGGCAAAAATGTAAACAAACTGGCTGCACAAACAAACATAACTGACCTAACAAAGAAATGACACACAAGGGTTTATATACTGGCTGATCAGACCAATTAAGACACAATAGGGGTAACTAAACAGAATACAATTACAAACAAAAACAAATAACAGTACAGCTAAGTTTGGCTAAACTAAAGACTCTCAAAATGAAAATCAAAATTATTAAAGTTTAAATACTAATATTTACTTAAATACAAAACTTATCTAAACAAAGAAACTACAAATTTCCCCTGCCAGCAGGAACTAGTGGTGTAGTCCAATCAGCATTTAAGCCTGCTGAGCCCTGGCCTCCATCTTTTGTCTGGCCACTCCAAGGCTGGTAAGTACCAGCAAAACACAAACAAAAGGTTAGTCTCAAGCAAAAAATTAAACTTAAGTTGATACAAATACACATGCTAACTAAATGTGCACGCCAACATAAAGAAGAAATGTATCCAAATCAACTAATAAATGTTTTATTGAAATTAAAGTGTTGTGTTTGAATGAAAAACAAATTGTGAATAAAAGTTACTGACTTCAAAGTGTGGCCATGGATTTGGCCATCACACACTCCCCCACTTCCTGATCTTCCCTCTGGCACCGAGAAAGGTAATCAGCAGTGGTGTTGTCTTTACCGGGGATGTAGTGAACCTTAAACCGAAATGGCTGCACAGCAAGATACCATTTGGTGATTCTCCCATTCGTTTCCTTCATTCTTTCTAGCCACTGGAGGGCTCTGTGATCAGTCTGAAGTGTGAATTCTCTTCCTAGCAAATAATATTTAAATGAATCAAAGGCCCATTTAATAGCCATGGCTTCCTTCTCCACAGTTGCATATCGCCTCTCTCTTGGTAGCAGCTTGCGACTGATGTAGGCAACTGGATGTTGGTCCTCTGGTGGTCCCTGCAGAAGCACTGCCCCAAGGCCTCTTTCAGAAGCATCAGTCTGCAACAAAAAGTCTTTTGCAAAATCCAGTGAATGCAAAACTGGATTCTTACTCCGAGATTGGCCAATGTCCTTAAATGCTGCAATGGCATCTGCTGTCCACTGAATTTTGGTGGGACTACTGGAGCCTGTCATGTCTTTTAAGGATGCTGCTCTAGCTGAGAAATTGGGGATGAATCTATGGTAGAATGCAGCCATGCCAAGAAAAGACTGCAGCTGTTTCCTGGTTTGTGGGAGCGGACAAGATGCTATCGCATTGATTTTATCGACTTGAGGTTTCAGAGTACCACCTCCGATGGTGTACCCCAGGTACTGCATTTCTGTCCTAGCAAGAGCACACTTTGCTGGATTGATAGTAAGGCCTGCTGAACGCAGCCGATGTAGGACCTCCTTTAGATGGTCAACATGCTCTTCCCAAGTTCCACTGAAAACCACAACATCATCAAGGTATGCACAGGTTAATGCTGAGAGCCCACAGAGTACCTGATCTATTAGTCTTTGAAATGTTGCTGGGGCCCCATGCAGACCGAATGGCAGGACTGTGAACTCGAACAATCCCCAGGGGGTGCGAAATGCTGTCAGCTCCTGGGACTGTTTGGCGAGAGGCACCTGCCAGTAGCCCTTAGACAGATCAATAGTTGTTAAATATCTTGCCTCCCCCAGGTGCTCAATGAGGTCATCTATACGTGGCATTGGGTAAGAGTCAAATTTTGATATAGAGTTGATGCAAAATCTTATTTTGCCATCCTCTTTTGGAACCAACACATCAGGGTTGCACCACTCACTTGTTGAAGCTTGGATGATTCCTAGAGACAGCATGAGGTCCATCTCCTCCTTCAGCTCAGCCGGAAGCGTTCGGGTATCCTGTAACTCATGCGCTTTATAACAGCCTCTGGTTTTAGAGTAATGCTGTGCTCCACCAGAGTGGTGCGACCTGGGAACTCTTGAAATATGTCAGCAGTAATAAGAGGTGTTACCTGAGACTGTTGCTCGCTGGTGAGATGGCTTAGGTCCAGCACAGAGGATGTTACTGAAGGCAAATAGTCATCAACTTCCTCCTCCACTCTGTGAATAAGCAACACCTCAGTTTCATTCTCCTTCCGTTGAACCCACTCCTTGAGAAGGTTAACATGGAGCACTCGACTCCCTCGCTGGAGACCTGGTGTAGAGACTTGATAGGTAGTAGGTCCAGTTTTCCTCAGTACTTCAAAGGGTCCCTGCCACTTTGCAAGCAACTCTCTGTCAGAAGTTGGCAACATTACTAGAACCTTCTGACCAGGAGCAAAACTTCTGTGGCGAGCTTTCTTGTCAAACCAAACCTTTTGGTGTTTCTGAGCAGTTGCCATGTGACTCTGGGCCATCTCACTCATCTGCTGCAGTTTATCCCTCATATGGAGGACAAATGAAATAACATTGACAGGATCCTCTTTACTTTGATCTCCCTCCCATGCATCTCTCAGCAGGGTCAGAGGGCCCCTCACATCATGGCCATAAAGGAGCTCAAATGGAGAGAAACCAGTGGAAGCCTGAGGTACCTCCCTGTAAACAAAAAGGAGGTATGGCAACCACTGATCCCAATCAGACCCTGTATCATTAACAAACTTACGAAGCATTTGTTTGAGGGTTTGGTTAAAACGCTCCGTCAGGCCATCTGTCTGTGGGTGGTATGGTGTTGTCCTCATGCTCCTGATCCCCAACAGCTTATAGACCTGTTTCAACAGTGTGGACATAAAGTTAGTGCCCTGATCGGTTAAAATCTCCTGTGGAAATCCAACTCTTGAGAAAAGCTGAATCAGTGAGGAAGCCACATGTTTTGCTTTAACAGTCTTTAGTGGAAAAACTTCAGGATATCTTGTCGCATAGTCTGTGTTGACTAGCATGAAGCGATTTCCAGATTTACTTTTTTCCACCTGGCCAACTACATCAGTCCCAAGATGCAGAAAAGGTGTGCCAATAATGGGAAGGGGTTGAAGTGGTGCTTTGGTAGGAACTCTAATTGAGGTTTTCTGACACTCAGGGCAGCTTCTGCAAAACAGGGGAACATCTGATCTTAAAGCAGGCCAGACAAAATACCACTTAATGCGAGCAGTGGTCTTATACTTCCCAAGGTGGCCAGCCCAGGGAATAGAGTGTCCCAATGTAAGCACTGTCTCACAAGCCTCCTTAGGGACAACTAACTGCTTAACCTGGCCGTGTTGATGATATAAAATGCCATCTTGCAGTATATACTGCTCTTTATTTGTGTCAGATCCTACAGAGGTTCCCTCCTAGCCTTCAGCAACAGGGCAGACAAAGTCGGATCATTCTGCTGCATTTGTCTGGTGTTTGTGGGTATTGAAAAATCCAGTGGCATATCTGGAGCCACTTCAGCTGAAGTGTCACCCAGTGCATCTTGAAATTTCTCACGCCTTCTTTGACTGCGTGGCTTACGAGACTTTCCAGGTTCTGTCTGCAACTCAGCCTCGAAAAAAGGTAAAGCACTAAGAGTTGCAAAATGCTCATCTTGATTTTTAGGTTGGCCCTGGTTACAGCCACATTACAGCTCTGCACATCCCTCAACAGGTCATAGATGACTGGCAGATCCTCCCCCAAAACTACAGGATAGGGTAGGTTATCAGCTACCCCAACCTTGAACAGATAGGGAGCCCCCTGCACCTCAACAAACATGTCAGCAGTGGGGTATGATTTCTCATCACCATGTACACAGCAAACTGATATAGTTTCAGAAGGGCATATACAACTAGTTGGTACATGGTTCTTGTGCACTAGTCTGTGTGCTGCCAGTATCTATTAAAGCATTAATTTCATGTCCAGCAATCTTCACTGCAATGATTTTACTTGACTGCTTTATTTCAGGTTTAATATTCACATTCTGATGAGGCACAAAACACATTTGAGTTAGCTTACTTTGATTCTTGGGGCACATGGGTTTGGTGTGACCTTCTTGTCCACAGAGGTAACACACTGGAGGCCTTTTTCCTGCCTTAGAGGGCTGGTTTTCTCTTAAGAAAGGCTTACCCACACCCATTGCTAACTCTTGATGAGGCTGAGAAGGTTGTAACCGACGTGAATCTTTGGCAGCTCTCCATGCACTGTTGCTCCATGGCTGACTCCTACTTCTGGCAGCTACAAACACGTCAGCCAGAGTAGCAGCTTCTGCAGCAGACTTCAGATTGTGCTCCTTGATCCAGACCTGAAGCTCAGGACACAACATTCTCAAAAATTGTTCCAGAATAATCAGTTCACCAACTTGTTTCACAGTTTTATCTTTAGGCTGAATCCACATCTCATAAAGTTCCTTCAGCCTTGAATATAATTCCTTTGGACTCTCATCAAGAACATCAAGGCAGCAAAATCTTTGTCGGTAAGTTTCTGGATTTATTTCATATTTTGTAAAATGGCAGCTTTTACATTTCCATATTCCAGGGAATCATCCACATCCATATTAACATAGGCACAACGAGCCTTACCCGTCAGAAGAGGAATAAGATGGAAAATCCAGTCTGACTTTGGCCAACGATAAGCAGCTGCAATTCTCTCAAAAGTGGTCAGAAAGTGTTCAATATCATCTTCAGCAGTTAATTTTTCCAATTTAGGATGATGAACGTGCACAGACTGACCTGTGGAGCTGAAATCTGAATCCTCAGGTTGAGATGTCTGATCAGTGTGAGTTTCAACAGGCTGTGGATCAGTTGATGTGGGCTCAGGGGGCGGGGTTGTCCTGGCATGCATTTCCATCTGCAAAAGCCGAAACTGGTGTTGCAAACACTTAAAGCGCTGTTCTTGTTGTGCAGAAACTTCTCTCTGCTTTTTATCCCAAACTTCCTGTTGTCCCATGAATGCCTGAAGAATCCCAGCAATATCATGCAGAGTTGGCTCTCTGGTCTCATCATCAGTGGCTTCAGCTGCTGCTGAAGCTCCTTCTTCCATTTCCTCCCTCGCTGGTTGCTGGGAAGCCTCTTTGGTCTCAACCTTGATTCCTTTTCTTGGGCACATACCATTCTGCATGGCTCAACAAATTTGTTGGAGTGGGGAGTAAAAAAAATTGCTCACAAGAAGCAGAAAAAAGAAGAAAAAAAAATCCTGGCTCCTCATCTCAAAATCCCACTTCTGACACCACATGTGATGGACCGAGTTAAAACAGGAGGAGTCAGGATATTAATTAGAAAAATAGGGTTTTTTATTTTAACCCAAAGATTATAAAAGGACAAAAAGATGAACTGAGCTCATAAAAGAGGTCAAAGAAACTAAACTGAACTCTGGCAAAAAATGTAAACAAACTGGCTGCACAAACAAACATAACTGACCTAACAAAGAAATGACACACAAGGGTTTATATACTGGCTGATCAGACCAATTAAGACACAATAGGGGTAACTAAACAGAATACAATTACAAACAAAAACAAATAACAGTACAGCTAAGTTTGGCTAAACTAAAGACTCTCAAAATGAAAATCAAAATTATTAAAGTTTAAATACTAATATTTACTTAAATACAAAACTTATCTAAACAAAGAAACAACAAATTTCCCCTGCCAGCAGGAACTAGTGGTGTAGTCCAATCAGCATTTAAGCCTGCTGAGCTCTGGCCCCCATCTTTTGTCTGGCCACTCCAAGGCAGGTAAGTACCGGCAAAACACAAACAAAAGGTTTGTGTTTTGCCGGTACAGCACCAGGCTCTGATGCTGCAGAGAAACTGAACTTTCCTTCACAGATGATAGAAGATCTTCAACATCTGACTGAGCTGAAGGTCTGAGGACATGAAGCCTGGACCAGAACCAGAACCAGAACCTGGACTGTAGTCAGGAGCTGCACAGACTCTCTGCCGAGTCAAACTCAGGAAACTGAAGATCAGATGTTGATCAGATGATGACATCATGATGACATCACTGTTATCATATTTTACCTGTTTATGATCCAGATTGATTTCATTAGAACTGAATTTATTTCTTCTCTCATCACAGACTTGGTGGCTGTTGGATCAAAAAGGCTGAATGTGAAGTTGTGGCTTCAGCTCTGAAGTCCAACCAACATCTGACTGAACTGGAAATAAATCAGATCATCATAACTGGAGATGGAGATTCTGATATGAAGAATGTGTCTGAGATCCTGGAGAGTTCAGTCAGTAAAGTGAAGAATCTGGGGTTTGTTTTCTCTATTTATACAATAAAATCATTCATTGATACTTTAATCCTTAGTTTCATTAATATTTAGTGGTTATATTTTAAAACAACTTGTTTAAATGTCAGATTCTAATTTCAAACAGTTTGACCTTATAAATAAATTATTTCCTTATTTCAGACTTTGAGATTATTGAACTTTGTTTTTCAGTTTTTAAAATGTTTCTGACTGATGAACAAACTGAGTAAAATAATTCAAATGAAGTTAATTAATGATGGAGATGTTTCAGTTTGGTTGGTAAAGATTCAGATGGTTTTATTTCTGATTCTCATCTTTACATCCAGAATGAAATGTTGATCCTCCAGTCGAGCCACAAACACTGACCAGTTCAGATCACCATTAATGAAACATCTAAGAAGTGACTGATTGTAGAAAAGCAAATCTAGATGAGCTGAATGACAGTGAGGTTTGCAGCAGCAGCAGGTTCCTCCCTCTGTCCTGAAGCTGTGGTTCTGTTGGGCCGGGTCAGAGAGGAACCGTCCTCTTCAGTCGGTTGGAGCCTCGTCTCTGTGATGAAGCTTCATCAGGTCTCGTCTCCTGAGGAAATAATGGCCTCCATTGATTTCAGCAGCTTTAAGAAGAACCCAAAGCCATTCATGGATAAACTGAGTGGTTCTGATCCGGTTACCAAGTCGGGTCTCCAGCTGATGATCAGAACCAGCAGAAATAGCTCAGCTCATCCAGGATGCTGCTCAGAGAAAACTTTGAGTTTCTTTGTTGATCAAATGTTCTGGTTCTGCTGGTTTGGACTCTTTAACCCAGTTTGACTGGATCAGATGTTAGAATCAGTTCATCAAGTTTCTTTTACATTCAGGGAAATTAATTTTCTACATTTTATTATTTATTTGTTCATATTTCAGTTTTAACTGCATCCTGTTGCTTCAGCTCATCTTTTATTCTTTATTCAGATTGAATGACTGCAGTTTGTCAGAGACCAGCTGGACGTCTCTGTTCTCAGCTCTGAAGTCCAACCCGACCCATCTGACAGAACTGGACCTGGACGAAACCAACCTGGAAGGTTCTGGACTGAAGGAGCTCTGTGGTTTTCTACAGACTGAAGGCTGCAGACTGGAAACATTGAGGTTTGTAATTATATAATTATTGATATTTCAGTGAATAATTATCTATAATTGATCATAAATCAAAGTTCATTTCTTCTGATCTAATAAATATTTTCTGAGTTTGTTCCTGGATCCAGAGTTTAATTTAGTCCCTCTGAGTTGGACCTGCTGATCTGAGGTCAGAACAGGACAGCATTCGGACCCCCAGTGTGTAGAAATCCCCCTCAGGTCAAGCAGGTCAAAGGTCAGATCAGAAACAGAGAGAATGAAAATCTCCCTTTATTGAAGATCCTCAAATCCCACATTTAGTTTTAAATATTCTGCTATTAGTTGATAATCATCCAGTCCAGGTTTAAAGAGTCCAGGTGTTTTAATGATTAACTAGAGCAGATTAAAGATGCTGGTTGTAGTGAATAATTAGGTGGAATCGCCCTTTATCCATTTCCTGGATCTGAAGCTCAATCAGAAACCAACTTCAGCTTCGTCTGAAATAATCCAGACCACTGAGTTTTTCTCTGACTTCAACAGGCTGCAGGTTCTTCAGGACCTGAGTATTCTGGTCCAGACATCAGAACCAGCAGAGGCTGCAGCACATGAATCTGGACCAGGTGTGTTAGGAGAGGTTCTGCACATGCTCAGATAAAGGTTCACAGTCTGACAGAGAAAGTCGACCAACTCTGGATGAAATGGTTCCTAGAACCAGGGAAGCTTTCTGGGGACTCGACTGCCTGCTCATATGGAGCTGCAGCTCAGGCAGGAGTTTGATGTTGGCAGGAAGCAAAACAACATGGAAGCAGGTGATGAGTTTCCATTTAGTGTCAATTCCACTGATGGAGCAAATGACAAGTCAGTCGTCCTCCAAACCACTGAGAGCAGCTTCCAGAGGAAATCTGAGTTTGTTCTGACAGTCAGACTCTATCAGGATGACCACAGTCTCCTGGACATGAAGGAGACAGAAATAATACAAAGATCATTCATTAAATACTGACTTTGTGAAGGTTATGGTGTTAAAGTCCTTCAGTTCAAACATCTTGATTCAGCTCTTATTTTGTAGGACAGGAAATGAGATCTTACCTTTGTAAAGCTTTGTGTGCAACAAGCTCCAGCAGTTCACTGAGTCATTCTCATGTGTTCACCTGGAAAATAGATTTCAAAATGACTCATCAGGTTGTTCTTTATGATAATGTTCCCATTTCTGCAGCGTCTCTGATGAAGGATTCAGAACTGGAACTAAATGACCCACATCAGTCTGACAGAGAAAAGGATCAATATTTTCTAGTTGATGGTTCAGAAACTGAATCAGCACAAAATGAGAAAATGATCAACTTTCAGAATCTGAGCTGTAATGTGTAACGCTGTTGGGTAATGCGCAGGTCTGACTGCAAGATTTAGTGTTAACCACTTGGAGAATCAGAAATAGGTACGGCATGGAGTCAGGGTTGGGTGGATAATTGATGCAACTGAGGCAAAGAGCTTTGTTTATACTGCTTTTTATTGCAGTGGCAATAATAATGATAATAATGATGACAAAAAATCAAAATAACAAAAAGACTAAACAAAAATAAATTGTTCAAAAGAAGCAATGAGGGGGGAAAAGAAACCAACAAAGAAATAATAACAATCAGTAACACTTCAGAACCAAATGCAATTCAAAAAGGAGTCCAAAAGCAACGGGAGAATAGTTCTTTTCCTTTTGATACTCCCTTAGAGTTTAGTTTGTTTCCTGTGAGAAAAGTGTCTTTTGATTTCCTACCACTAGGTGGTGTGTGGGTAGCTCGCCATCCTCCGTCATCAAGCAATTAGATGAAGGGGGGAAAAAAACCTGACCTAAAAGGGCCAGAAAACATACATTAAGTTCATATATAAATGTTATATTTATATAAGCTGAATGTAAGAAACAAATAAATACCTAATGCTAGGTATTGACAACCATTTCATAAAAATGGGAAAAGAGTCGTTTTTTAAAAAGAAAGTGCACTTCATAATTCAAGTTCAAAATGTATCAAATAAAGTAATTAGCAGTCGCTTCAAACAACAACCAATAATAAATCAAATCAATCAACTTAAGAATGTGATTGATCAAAGTAGCTACAAACTAAATCACTAGGTACCAGACTTCATTGATGCACCAGCATGTAATACAACAACAAACAAAGAAATCATGAAAATCATCAAATCTAAAGTTGAAGGAGAAGCCTTTAAATATTAAAGGTGTGACCTTTAACTCGGCTTTAACAGTGTGACGTTTTATTAAGCAAGTAGTTAGTAAATGGACTGAACTAATGTGGGCATCTGATTGTCGAGTTGGTAGCTAATGCTACTGGCGGCGCATAGCGGGAATAACGCTCCATCATACATATGAATGAATATTTACTCACCGTCGAGCAACGGATTGTCTAAGGAGGTGGATGCAAGGTTAACTGGTTCTCATCAAAGGTATATCAGGCATCAACAAGCCCAACCTGGTGAGTATTGCAGCGGATATATTAGCGGCGCTAGCATTGCAAATATAACGTCAAGTTCAAATGGTATTCAACAACTCACCACAGATCCTTGAGTTTTAGATGTGTAATCGTTCAGCAATGAGTCGATTTGGAGAGTTCAGATTGTTTAATTAACAACCGACAGTGAGCAGCAGCACAGTGGATACCCGGAAATACACATGAGTCCCAGAGGTTAAAGGGAAGGTGGTTGGGGCGTGGCGGTCACGTGGGTTACAAATGGATGTTGTAAAACTCTGAATTAGACGGATTGAAATGAACCGTTTCCATGTCATACTTGGCAACGAGCTGCAGTTAAAATACAACCAGCCAGAAAAACATCATTAACAGATTAATGAACAAAAACTGGAGACATAAAATATCTGATGATAAATGATGGAGACGGGCCTGGAAGGAAACATGGAGGGAGAAAAACACCCGACTGAGTTTAAGATCCTGAGAAACTTTTAGAAAAACTTTGAGTTTCTTTGTTGATCAAATGTTCTGGTTCTGCTGGTTTGGACTCTTTAACCCAGTTTGACTGGATCAGATGTTAGAATCAGTTCATCAAGTTTCTTTTACATTCAGGGAAATTAATTTTCTACATTTTATTATTTATTTGTTCATATTTCAGTTTTAACTGCATCCTGTTGCTTCAGCTCATCTTTTATTCTTTATTCAGATTGAATGGCTGCAGTTTGTCAGAGACCAGCTGGACGTCTCTGTTCTCAGCTCTGAAGTCCAACCCGACCCATCTGACAGAACTGGACCTGACCGGAACCAACCTGGAAGGTTCTGGACTGAAGGAGCTCTGTGGTTTTCTACAGACTGAAGGCTGCAGGCTGGAAACATTGAAGTATGTAATTATATAATTATTGATATTTCAGTGAATAATTATCTATAATTGATCATAAATCAAAGTTCATTTCTTCTGATCTAATAAATATTTTCTGAGTTTGTTCCTGGATCCAGAGTTTAATTTAGTCCCTCTGAGTTGGACCTGCTGATCTGAGGTCAGAACAGGACAGCATTCGGACCCCCAGTGTGTAGAAATCCCCCTCAGGTCAAGCAGGTCAAAGGTCATTCAACCCAGTCTAGTAAAGTGAATTCCTGGAATCTGACAGGAACAAATCAATAATCAATGATTGATGCTTCAACACTTTGATCAGAACCTGGAATGATTTCACTGACTAAAATCCTCCAACACATCATGACCCAGTACCAGGTTCTGGTTCTGAAGTCAGCAGGTCTTTATTGAAGCAGCAGCTTGTTGGCTTTAATATTCATGAGAATCTTGAACTGGTTCTGTTGGACTGGTTCACCTGCATCCTGTTGGCTTCAGCTCATCTTTTATTCTTTGTCCAGGTTGCCGTTCTGCAGGTTGTCAAAGATCAGCTGTGATTTTCTGGCCTCAGCTCTGAAGTCCAACAGCCTCCGTCTGACAGAACTGGACCTGAGATTAAACAACCTGAAGGATTCAGATGTTCAGCAGCTGAAGGATCTTGTAGAGACTTTAAGGTAAGTAAATGTTTGTAGTGAGTCCAGCTGCTGTCAGCATGTTGAGCTAAACCCAGTTAGCATCAGAGCAAAGCTCCAGTGTTCCCAGTAAAGCTGCAGCTTCTCAGTGGGAGGAGAATGGTTCAGGCTTCCTGATTGGACACAGAGACAGCAACCAGCCAATCAGAGGAGCAGCAGCTTGCTGTGTTTGTGTGAAGATGAGTGTTGTTGCTGTGTCCATGTCTCCAGGACGTCCAGCTGGACTCCAGCGTCCAGCATGTCTAGAGACAGTGGTCCTCATTCATCAAACTGTGGCAGCAGCAGATCTGATCTCAGATCTGCTTGTTCTCTCAGTTCAACAGGAAACAAGTGATCAGGTTCATCTTGGTCACAGCTCTGAGATCAGTCTGACTGCAGCCTGGAAACCGTCTACTGGATGTGCTGCGTCACTGACTGCTGCAGGAGAGGCTGGAAACACTCACTGATCTGATCCTTCTTCTCTCTGCAGGATCTGATCTCTGTAAAGTAGAGAACGGTCTCTGTGTCCTGCTGATCCTCAGAGGTTGAAGCTGCAGCAGTTTGAGTCTAAAGAGACTCTGACTGGATCCTGATGATGACCTCTGACCTCCAAGATGTCTGTCATTTAGTGTCTGATGTTGTTTGTCTCTGTGGATCAATAAAGATCCGATTCAAACTGGGCTCCTTTTAGAGGCTTCATGGAGTTTTGATCTGAACTGGATTCAACTGGAAAGTTGATCTTTTTTCTCTCTGGTTCATTTTCATCCTGGAACCAGAAATGGTCTGAGATGGAAACATGGGAATCATTTCAGTTCAGCTCTGAATCATGAAAGACATTCAAACCTCTTTTCTCTGCTGCTGCTTCTTCTGCTGACAGGAAAATGTTCCTCAAAGCTCCACAGATAAAAAGATGCTTTACTGGAAACTGCAGAGAAACTTCAGCTTCCATCACAGAAACCAGTTGAACCAGTTTAGACCTGGATGTCCCACAGAAACTCTGATTGTTTTTGTGTTTTACTTTTTTACTTCCTGGTTTGATGTTTTATTGATCAAACTTAATGAGACATTTTACATGTAATACAGTTTTTAAATAGTTATTATTTACTAGCAAAGTTTAAACAAAGTTGTAAAACAAATTATGTGACTGCAGCCGGGGATCACGTCATCGGGGGGCGGGGCCAATGGAAGCAGCTTTATCTACGTCACGCTGCTGTACGACACCAATGCCCGCTAGCATCACAGCTAACATAATCATTTAGTAATACATTACGTGGGAGGTTCTGGGCTTTAATATCAACATTTGCTTTTATAAAAGTACTGTAAAAAAACAGTCACTCAGATTTAAAGACTGTAAATCAATTTAATTCAAAAACAAGAGCGATCCAGAGAAGTCCTGTCAATTTTCACTTCCAAGCTTGTTTGATATCTTGCTGACTAGAAAGATACCAAGCTGGCAAACTATTGCTTAATAAAATGTATAAATCCTGAATCACTAACAGATAAACTACAGAAATTAAGACTAAATTATAAAAGATATAACACTGTTCTGTTCACATTGTTACATTAGTGATTTGTAAAACTTGAGGGCAGAAGAGGAATTGATGTTTGAACTGAAATAAATATAAATCTGATTCTGGTTTGTTCATTTGCATGAGAAATTAAAATAATTAATAAAAATAAATATATTCTTTGAGAGAACAAATCAGCTTCCAGTTCAAACCGAATACTTTAAAAAATATATAGGAAAATATGTATAAAACAGTGATTAAATAGTAGCTTCATAAATGTTTATATCTCAAATTAAGGTAGTAAATCAGATAAAACCGAACCTGGGTTCTGTTTAACCACTGCACTACTGCGTGTCGCCGCTGGGTGTCGCTCTATCTCCATTTTATTCCTGCCTGTCTAACGGAGCAGATTAAGATCAACCTGATTGATCTACAGGGAGTCAATCATTGGTTGGTTCTCATCCTGTTTGTTGTCCTTCATCTTCTGAAAACATCTGTATGGTTTTGGTTTTTATTAAACTGAAGAACATCGATTTGTTTCAGCCTCATCATGTTCTGGTTGGTTTTTATTCTTCTAAATATGTATCTAACAAATAAATACTTTTCATAAAGACACAAATGTAAATAGAATAGAAATTAAAACTGAGAATGAGAGATTCTAATGTTTTCATATTAATGGCAGTGAAGTGTTTGTATTGGTGTTGGAATCAGAAACAATCAAATATGTTAATATTGTTAATAATTATTTCAACACGTTTTGCTTTAAATAATCCAAAACTTAAGTTTTTTAATTCTTTATCATGTGTGTCTGAAAGTTAAACTCCAAACTTTTATTCTTCTTTTTAAAAGGAATTAACTTAAAAAATAAAGAAATAGAACTTTTAAATATTTTTATTGGTAAATTTAACATATTAAAACTTTGTAGCATATAAAACAGATTCATTCTGGACATTTTGAAAATATTTGTCATCTAAATATTCATGAATTAGCAGTGAAACCTGGGCTTGTATTTTAACCGATAATCTCAAACATTCTGGCCATAAAGAGAAAATAAAGTAAAAACTTTAAAATAACTACAACCTTTGGCTTTCAGTGACATTAAACTTTCGTTAAGTTTAAATCCACATGCAGAATGACCTGCTTTAATGTCCACCAGGGGGCAGAGTTATCCACACAAACTGTGTTTCTATCACGCTTCATAAATTCCAACAGGGTTGCTCAAAGTGGGGGTCGGGGGCCAATTGTGTTTTGCATTAAATAATCCAAAACTTCACGTTTTTAAATTCTTTATCATGTGTCTGAAAGTTAAACTCCAAACTTTTATTAGGAGGGACTACTGATAAATAGTATTGCTGATAAATACTGATAAATCATCTGTAGTTTCTTAAGTCCTGTATTGTGATGTGGAATGGTGTCACTACCACTCCAATATAGCATCACTCTGGGTCCAACATAGCGTGACTCTGGGTCCAACATAGCGTGACTCTGGGTCCAACATAGCGTGACTCTGGGTCCAACATAACGTAACTCTGGGTCCAACATAGCGTGACTCTGGGTCCAACATAGCGTGACTCTGGGTCCAATATAGCGTGACTCTGGGTCCAATATAGCGTGACTCTGGGTCCAATATAGCGTGACTCTGGGTCCAACATAGCATGACTCTGGGTCCAACATAGCATGACTCTGGGTCCAATATAGCGTGACTCTGGGTCCAATATAGCGTGACTCTGGGTCCAATATAACGTGACTCTGGGTCCAACAAAGCGTGACTCTGGGTCCAACAAAGCGTGACTCTGGGTCCAACATAGCATGACTCTGGGTCCAACATAGCATGACTCTGGGTCCAACATAGCATGACTCTGAGTCCAACATAGCATGACTCTGGGTCCAACATAGCATGACTCTGGGTCCAACATAGCATGACTCTGGGTCCAACATAGCATGACTCTGGGTCCAACATAGCATGACTCTGGGTCCAACATAGCATGACTCTGGGTCCAACATAGCGTGACTCTGGGTCCAACATAGCATGACTCTGGGTCCAACATAGCATGACTCTGGGTCCAACATAGCATGACTCTGGGTCCAACATAGCATGACTCTGGGTACAATATAGCATGACTCTGGGTCCAACATAGCATGACTCTGGGTCCAACATAGCATGACTATGGGTCCAATATAGCATGACTATGGGTCCAATATAGCATGACTCTAGGTCCAACAATGCATGACTCTGGGTCCAATATAGCGTGACTCTGGGTCCAACAAAGCATGACTCTGGGTCCAATATAGCGTGACTGTGGGTGTTTAAAGCAATCAGTGAAAATGAACATTAGTTTGACTATTATTCACAAAAATACTTTATGTACAATGAACCCCTCTGGAACATGTTTTTATTATTTTTGATTAAGTTGTGCAATTCCTCCCATCTCAAGATAAATCTTGAGATGGGAGGAATGTCAAAGTAAGATCATGTTTAACAAAAGTCTATTGTATGTATTCATTCATATTTTTCGTTTATATCATCAATTCAACCAAAACTAAGTTTTTCAGTGCTCCTAACACACATGTAATATGTATTTTAATGGATAAGATATATTATCGTTTTAATATTCTTTCTCCAAACATACTTTTATAACTGAACAATACCTACAGATGTCTCGAAATGTTAAACTGTATGGCCCATTGCACTGCAACACCAACATGTATTTACATCCCATTTTGAAGGAGTACATGTTGGAAAACAGGTTTTTTTTAGCCAGTATTCCAGCATTTGTGATTAAATACTGAGAATGTTTAATGACAAAGTTCAGATTTGAAGACAATTTCAGAAGAGCCAACAACAACTTAGTATGCCATAAACATCTGCCTGTGATACTATAATGACCAAAATTTTACATGTGCAAATGATTGGAACTTTGTCATGATGACACAACTGATGCTTTATGTAAAGCTCAGTGTTTTCATGTTGGCAGAAACACTTCGGTCTGCATTCCATCACACAATCTTGGATGAGCTTAACAGACATGCAATGTTGACAATATAGCATCAGATTTACCCTGAAAATTGTACTTTGATATGCAGACTTAAGTGTTATCCCTAAGTTGAGCTAAGTGTGTTCAGTGCTGGATGGTGAATGTCACACTAAATTTGTTCTATTTGTGTGACTTTGTAACATTAGAACATTTTCAGCATTAATGCCTGTTTTATACTTAAATCTCATCATTTCTCAATTAATAACACTGAGGGGTTTTGTCCAGGTCCTGGAACTAGTAAACAGGTGAACAGAAGGCAAAATGGGTTAGCTACAACAGGAATGAGAATCAAAAGGCCGGTGTTCAACAGTTGATTTGCATTTGCATGGCTGTCAGCAACTTCATTTAAATACGAAAACCTCTGCTAGGCACAAGGGGAGTGAGAGGGGAACACGGACACACAGTGGTTTTGACCATTCTTGGCAGTGCTCTACTGCCAAGAATGGCAGTCTTCTCGGTCCGCCGCTCCAGAAGCTGCTTCACTGACCTCTAGATGAGTCCAGCAGATCCTCCCAGAGTCCATCCATCCGATTCCTGACGCCATGTTTGTTTCTCAGATGGTCATTTCCTTCCTACACTCACTGCTTCGTCTGGGTTTCTCCCATGTAGGTTAATTATTCCTCTGACAGAATTTCAACCTGATCAGCATACAGAAGCAGAAGTTGTTAATGACGTCGACTTTCTGCACTTTTTCAGAGTTATAGTCAAAAAAACACCAAAACTACATAATCTTTTGTGAACTTTTAGCGACGCTAGCAGAGGACGTGAAGGAAGCCGTTCACTCTGTGTTGGTCATGCTTCCAAATATTGAATCAACATTAACAGTTATCTGGTTTGGTACTTATCACTGCAGTGGGGGACGCTAGTTTACAGCACCGGTGTTATACCGTAATGTGTAACACCGTAAATTGTGACAGTAGGAGGCGGTGTTGCAGTTTTACACAACACTTTGCCATAACTATGATCCCAGAATATGATAGTGCTCATCATATATTGTCATCACACTGTAGCTTTAATAAATATTTTACTAAATTAGTTTCTGCTCATTTTCTTCTTTCTCCAAAGAATAAAAAGTAACTATCTGACCACTAATTTTGTTGTCACTTTTTATTATATAAAGGAGAAAATTAGCAGAAAGTTTGGATTAAATATTTAGTATTTTGCTATGAGTTACAGTATATGATAAGCAGCATCATATTCTGTGACCTCTGTGACCAATATGTGTAGAACATTTTGACCTCCGTTGTTTCCATTTCCTTGAACTCCAGTCTTCTATGAACTGAGGACCAGTTACACTAGGGAGCAAACTTATCCTACCTTGGTTTTCCTGTGTGGGGCAATAAGTGTAGAACATCTTGACCTCCGTTGTACTTGTTTACATTTCCTTGAACTCCAGTCTTCTATGAATTGAGGACCAGTTACACTAGGTAGCAAACTTATCCTACCTTGGTTTTCCTGCATGGAGCAATAAGTGTAGAACATATTGACCTTCGTTGTACTTGTTTCCATTTCCTTGAACTCCAGTCTTCTATGAAAAGAGGACCAGTTACACTAGGTAGCAAACTTATCCTACCTTGGTTTTCCTGTGTGGGGCAATAAGTGTAGAACATCTTGACCTCCGTTGTTTCCATTTCCTTGAACTCCAGTCTTCTATGAACTGAGGACCAGTTACACTAGGCAGCAAACTTATCCTACCTTGGTTTTCCTGTGTGGGCAATATGTGTAGAACATTTTGACCTCCATTGTTTCCATTTTCTTGAACTCCAGTCTTCTATGAACTGAGGACCAGTTACACTAGGCAGCAAACTTATCCTACCTTGGTTTTCCTGTGTGGGCAATATGTGTAGAACATTTTGACCTCCATTGTTTCCATTTTCTTGAACTCCAGTCTTCTATGAACTGAGGACCAGTTACACTAGGTAGCAAACTTATCCTACCTTGGTTTTCCTGCATGGAGCAATAAGTGTAGAACATCTTGACCTTCGTTGTACTTGTTTACATTTCCTTGAACTCCAGTCTTCTATGAAAAGAGGACCAGTTACACTAGGGAGCAAACTTATCCTACCTTGGTTTTCCTGTGTGGGGCAATAAGTGTAGAACATCTTGACCTCCGTTGTACTTGTTTACATTTCCTTGAACTCCAGTCTTCTATGAATTGAGGACCAGTTACACTAGGTAGCAAACTTATCCTACCTTGGTTTTCCTGCATGGAGCAATAAGTGTAGAACATATTGACCTTCGTTGTACTTGTTTCCATTTCCTTGAACTCCAGTCTTCTATGAAAAGAGGACCAGTTACACTAGGTAGCAAACTTATCCTACCTTGGTTTTCCTGTGTGGGGCAATAAGTGTAGAACATCTTGACCTCTGTTGTTTCCATTTCCTTGAACTCCAGTCTTCTATGAACTGAGGACCAGTTACACTAGGGAGCAAACTTATCCTACCTTGATTTTCCTGCATGGAGCAATATGTGTAGAACATATTGACCTTCGTTGTACTTGTTTCCATTTCCTTGAACTCCAGTCTTCTATGAAAAGAGGACCAGTTACACTAGGTAGCAAACTTATCCTACCTTGGTTTTCCTGTGTGGGGCAATAAGTGTAGAACATCTTGACCTCCGTTGTTTCCATTTCCTTGAACTCCAGTCTTCTATGAACTGAGGACCAGTTACACTAGGCAGCAAACTTATCCTACCTTGGTTTTCCTGTGTGGGCAATATGTGTAGAACATTTTGACCTCCACTGTTTCCATTTTCTTGAACTCCAGTCTTCTATGAATTGAGGACCAGTTACACTAGGTAGCAAACTTATCCTACCTTGGTTTTCCGGCATGGAGCAATCTGTGTGGAACATTGCTCCACGCCAGCAAATGGACAACCAGTTTAAGTCCATATGATGATTTCAAAGTCTTCATCTCGACAAGAGCTAATGATCAGCACCTCCACTTCTTTTTAGTCCATATAACATTTAGTATTCATGCTGAAAATGACAAAACATTCAATTCTCAACCATTAGCTCAAAATTATCCATTACCAGACAATTCTACAAATGTGACACTGTACCTTTAAACTTGTAGAGCAACGATTTTATGGCCATCATATTGGGTGGGATGCCAGCTCACCCAGGTATTGTACTTCCTCCATTTTCTAGAGCTTCCTCTGAAGAAAAGAGAAAAGTTATTTTATGTGAACATCCTGTTCATTTGCAAATCTATCAATGTTTTTGCTTTCGTGTGTCTGTCTGAAAGGCTTGATGTGGCAACTTTAAATAAACTCCTTCAGATGGCCATTAGTGTCCAGTTCCAGGTACTAAACCATACTTCTGTGGATTTCTGATGTAAAACACTGAAAGATGGATAAAAACTCAGAAAGGGTTAACAACATTTTTTTTAAAAATTAAAAACACAAGGTTAAACAGAAAGACAGGAGTCAGTGGATGATCTCTAGGAGAACATGGAGTAATTTGCAGTAGTAGTTCAAACGACGCCCCCTGCAGGAAGAAAGGTGCCATAGCTAAGAGAACAAAGTGTGATCCTCCTGAAGTACTTTAATTACCCTCAACTTCTCTGGTAGGTAATGGACTGGACCTTGTTTTACTAAGCAGTGTCAGAAAAAAAAATCATATTTATTTATTAAACTTCCGTCATACATTTTCTTTCATAACTGCTTTAAAACAAGTAAATATCAGAAACTTATGCTAATGCAGGGAAACTATACTGAGGTGGAAGTTAGTTATTCCATTAGAGTACATATTCTAAATGTTTTAATATAAAAATAATAGAATATTTAGCTTAAACTGTAGAGCTGAGGCCACAACATGGATTTGACACTAACCTAAAAATGTCAATCACTTGGATTTAATGACGTGTTTTAGATCAGAAGACAAACTAGACATGTTCACTTATTCATGCTAACACTATGAAGCTACAGACTTGCCAGCCTGTGACAATAAACATTTACTGCTTTCACCCAAGAAAAAGAACAAGGAACAATATTTAAAATGTACTTACAGAAACTAAATCTCTTCTCTACAATGTACAAGTTTAATATAAATATGAGTCAGAGAGACGTGGAAAGAAGAACCAACTAACTCAAAATAAAAGTCCGAGTGCTACAGTTACAAGCTTATATTCTAAAACTCAGATTGTGGATCAACAGCTTGAACATTACCTCTGTGACCTCTGACCTGTAGTTCAGCAGACGTCTCCACAGTGTTTGAATGTCTCCTCTAACAGTCGTCGTGTAGAAAAGATGAAATTACATGAGATGGAGAAAAGATGAAATGAGATGGGGTTCTTCCGGCACCAACAATTGGTTGTAGATATGAATAAATGTTGTTTCCTATTAATAACTGCAGTAGATGATACTGACAAGTATGGAACCAGTTTCTCAAGTATTTAGATTTACTTTTAAAAAAAATTAGGATGATGTAAATAAAACAAGATTTAAAATCCTGTTTTTTATCTTTGAAATCTAAATGAAACCTTATTTTACCCGAAACTTGAGTTCA